>NC_089747.1:30942542-31117542 GCF_040412425.1 Macrobrachium rosenbergii
TACGACAACGTCGTCTGCAGTTCCTCACGGCAGTACCGAGCGTAATCCGCCGTCTCTGCAATGATGTATTCCAGCAATTCCCTCATCAGGAAGAGCTGAATGAACCCCAGTGCAGTGAGAGGCACAGGGACGGTCAGTCCAGGTGCTGCCATGAATGGGTGCATGTTAGGTGGGGTGGGGTTCTCCAACCATCCCTCATCACTTTCGGACGAACGGCCTTCACCTAAGCTGCCGCGACGTTGCGACCTTCTACAGGACCGTGCGCAGGCACGACTTCGCACTCCCACCCTCCCCACTGGCCCATCTCCCTCACTTTCACCATCACTTTCTGTCTCGTCCCCACCAGCCACAATCGGTGCCTCCTCCTCCTCCTCCTCAGACTCTCCCTCATAGGCACTGAAACCACTGAACTCCAGTTCACTTTCAGGCTGTGGCTCCCATACGGACATTGGGGGCAAATACCCGTCATCACTGACATCGGGCGTGATGTCCTCATCACTAGATGACCAACTGCCATCAAAATGAGGACTTTCCACCTGCTCTCACTCGAGCTCCAACAAGTACTCATCAATGTCCTTTTGTTGGAGGCCTCCCAAATGCTTACGAATGCCCCTCAGGACACCCCGATGCTTCCTAGGGGTCGTAAAAGGCACAGGATGTGATCCTGGTCCCTTTCGGCCACACGTGGCCGCACAACATGGCGTTGAAGAGCTGGGTCACCTTGGGTGCTTGGTCCCTCTCCAGCATCCAAATCTAAAACTCGCCTCACACGCTCACTACCGGCAGGCAATACACGCCTTTCACGGTCCTGACGACGTTGGGACATCTCTGCAAACGTCCTGTTGCGTCACAAATACGCTAACACTCGCAAAAGTTCTGCAAAACACGAATGCGTCAAGAAATCGCTCTCCGACGATGCATCGCTGATGCTTTGTAGTGCGAGAAGAAAGAAATTCGCGCATGCGCAGTTGGGTAACGCTTGTAAACAAAACAACAGCGTGATCCGTGAATTCCCAGCATCCCTCAAGGCGCGTGATTTAAAATCTTTTGCAAACTAGGCCTATAACTGTTTTTCCGCATATATTTGAAAAAACTTTTTGTAGTCGACGTACCATACGTCCACTTGGCACCCGACAGACAATTTTAGTCTACGTACGATACATTCAGTTGGCGTTTAAGGGTTAAGTATCTTCTGATGCCTTCCCACCATATTTCCAGTATAATTAATTGCGAGCACTTCGATAGCTGTGTGTAAGGCTGAGATAGCGCTATGAATTGGTCTGTGTGTGCCATTGGCTACATGCCCACAAATTTTATGTTTATTCTCTATGATATAAGTGGCTTTACATTTACTACGGCCATCGATGCACGTACACATGTATGCATATATGCACATGCCTATACATGTACATTTCACCATATGCATATACTATATACATTATATATCATGGGGTTGGAGCTACTATATTAATTAAAAGCTACTCTATTTCCAAGAGATACGGGTGGAAAACTATTTGCAATAAGGAATTGACGTGTAGGCCCATGCCCTGTCATTGCCTCAAAATATAAAAATTTGATGTGCGGGCCTATGGGCCGTCATTGCCTGAAATCATAAGAAATTGACAGCATGCCTACGACCTGCATTGCCTCAAAATATAAAAATTTTACATGTAAGCCTAATTTCACAATGATACTAACATTTGACATGCAAGATTATGATGAATTAATCATTTATGGACAGAGCTCAACGTGACCAAACAGAGTCAAATCCGTACTGAGTGGCAGTCACTTGGGCTGTTAACTAGTGTGACGTCATTCCCCTTTCCAGAGCTAGCCAATCACTGGCGTGCAGTGGGTGGGCTTAGCTGCAAAGGGCCATGGATTTTGCTATAATCAAGGCCACTGAAAACAGATCTTTCTTTCGGTGGTCTCAGTATAATACTGTATGAGTTGTGGCCCATGAAACTTTAACCACGGGCTGGTGGTGGCTACCCTATATTGTTGTCGGAAGCACAATTATGGCTAACTTTAATCTTGAATAAAATAAAAACTACTAAGGCTAGAAAGCTGTAATTTGGTATGTTTGATGATTGGAATGTGGATGATCAACATACCAATTTGCAACCCTCTAGCCTCAGTAGTTTTTAAAATCTGAGGGCAGACAGAAAAAAGTGAGGAGAGGAAAGAAGTGTGGATGGACAGACAAAGCTGGCACAATAGTTTTCCTTTCAGAAAACTAAAAATGGAAGTGTTGAAAAGGTGACTTTAGAACATCAATTTTCATGGTCAAACTTCAGTTAGGAGATCGCATTATGAATGAGGAATTTGCAGAGATAAGAAATTCAACAAAAGAGGCTGAGAGAAACTTATGATCTCAAAGACTTAGATGAGGAACAGCTGGTCATTTTGAAGACAAAGAAATAACGGAACGAACTTTATGGGACTTAAGAAAAAGTGAGAGATCTCATTTCGCATCTAACCACATAAAGGGAAATACTAACTTAAATATAATGCTGTTAGAACTGCAAACCCCAGTCAAATAGTTGAAATACTCTGACATTGTGACAATGACTTTGAATGAATCCAGTGCTTGAATGCCTTCCTTCTCACTTGTACATACGAAAGACTCCCAAGTCATCAGAACCAACTAATGTATGATGCAATCATTATGTTATATTCCTACGTCTTAATAAAAACAATGAAATCTTGGAATGCCTATGAAATTACCTTTGTTCCTATGGGGATATATTCATACATGGAGTATCCTTCTTGTACATATGCAGGACTGACTAAACAAGGGTGTTACCTAGTTGGAGTAGGTGTAGAAGGCCATCCATGCCTGAAAAGACCGTACAGGGGGAGCTGCCTCCTCCCTCATGGGGGGGAAAAGTCCCTCCCCCCCACAAAAGAACAGGCAGCAACATCAAAAACAAGATCTCCCGAACCCCTCCTCGAATCAACTAAAGGCGAAGCCATAGAAGAATGAGAAGGAGTAAAATCTTCCTGAGAAGATGATGCAATGAGAGAAGATTTTGGCAAAGAAGAGGTAGAATAAGAAGGAATGTATGCATCTGCCCCCATTGGAGGAGGAAAGCCTTCCCATGACGCAGCAACTGATTTCCTCTTACATCTCCTCTAACCAAAATTCTTCCATTGCTCAGGAGACCAATCACAACACTCAGGACAGGAATTACTTACACTACAATAGTTAGATCTGCATCTGCTACAAGTGGTATGTGGGTCTGTCTTCAAGAAGGCCAAATAACGAGAGCATGGGTTCTGACCAACACCCGGGCATCTTCTCTGAAGCCTGGATTGCTTAACGGTTCATGGGTTAGCATTTTCTAGGAATGCAAAAACACATATAACACGATATAACAATGAAAAACCAGAATGCTGAGGCATAAATTGGGCAAGAAGAGCTAAAACAACCGGCTTCTTGGCTAGAAAGGCAGCTCTGTCTTGTAGGAAGGCAGTTAAGTGAGAACTGGTGCATCACAACATACATTAGGGGAAGCCAGGTTGGGCTCTGCCCACCCCCTTCCCCACTGGCTATCTTCCATTGCCACAAAAACCTTGTGCTATTAATAACCTGACTCCAACAAGGTGCTAGAGAAATCCCCTTATGCTAAGACCTCAGGTCTTAACGTACCGGAAGGTACTAGTGCCTTTTGTTTTTTGTGTTTTGGTGCTTGTGTTGATTGTTTTTCTCAATAGAGAGTAGACAAGACCAATGTTATCAAGGTCATAGTTGACCTTGTAGTCATTTTACGTCACCTTGAGCAGTGGATCCAAATTCAGTGCGTATTTCTTGCAAGGGCAAAGTGTGCTCTTGTGGTTCCCCCTGCCCTGAATGTGCTAAATGGGCTTATCTACCATGGGGGCATTATGGGAAGAGGAGGAGGAACTTAGAAAGGACACCTCATCTAGCAGACCCGCAGGACGAGCCCTTCCGGAACATTCTCTCCACCTACGTCCATGCCCTTCCCCAATCTCCCATCACTTCTTAAAAGCCCAAACTGCAGTTTTTGAAACTAAGTACACCTTCACCGGACAACAATTGAGTAAAACAACTAAAATTCCTACAGCAAATGAGAAAGGTCCGGCCTTTCCCCATCCTTTCCCAGCATGTCTACCTCCCAGGGGGTATCTCCAGTGATTCAGCAGGTAGAGGTCCTCACCTCCCCCATTGTTGACCCTCAGCACCTCTCGGGCGAGTGGTGTGACTACCAAGAAATATCACTGATCTCCTTCATCTTCATCAACCTAGTTTTCCTTTTCCTCATTAGACCATCCCTATCAGCTGTTGAAGACTTAGAGCATCCACTCTTATTCTCCACATAACCACTCCTCTTTCCAGAGGCACAGCAGATCCAGTTGGTTCCACTCCAGTGACTGACCTTCCTGGAGGAGGCACTCACATTCCCCCCTCTCTGCTCTGACATGAGCAGGGTCTCGGATTCTTGCAGACTACAGCCACTATATATATTGCTGCACCTCTCTCTGCTCTCAGTGCAGACACTCCTCAAAGGAGAGTCACTCTTCCTGGACCTCTTACTGCAAATCAAGGAGCACACAAGATTGCCTTTCTTGCTCTTACCATTGCTCCTGGTCCATGGACCAAGGCCGATGGAGTCCCTTTACTTTCATGTGAGCACCCTAGGTGAGACCAATTGACTTCTTCCTGTTCAGGCTGGCTTCAATTCTCTCCAAGGACATGTAGGGACTGGTCCCTCTCTTGGAAGGTCTCCCCCTTATCCACTATTAGATGAGTCTCTTGTCTCACTGCAAAGTGCTGCACTGGGATATTCCTTTCCTTTGCTCCAGCTGGTCTCTCCCTCTGGTCTCCCACCAAGGCCTCTGCCCAGAGCCTACATCAGGATCCTGGTTGGTAAAGAGGTCGCCATCTCCACTTCTTCCATCTGGGGCACAGGAACAGTAGCAGGAGTGGGAGCAGAGACCATCGATTTCTCCTGTGACATGGGGAATCTCCCTCCAGCATGACACAGCAAAACAACAAAGTTTTGAAGGTCCTGCCCTTTCAGAAACTTTCCCCTCGGACCTGGAGTAGCCGTTCCAAGAGGTCATTTCACTCATTCAGGAAAACAGCCTCTGCTTCAGCTTTACAAGCAGTCTCTCTTTTGGAGTGGATAGCGAGTCCTGCCCAGAAGAGAGACCATTGGTAAGGCTAATTTGGTCAGAGGTTTCCCATGGTGCTTTGGCAGAGGTAAGGTATATTTGGTGTTTGAACTATTGAAAATGACAAATTTTAAAAGTGATTTGTATTTTTCCTAACTATACAAACCTGAGGTCTTTACAATAGGAATATACTCCAGCACAGCTGGGGACCAGCCATTTAACTTTAAACAAGATGGTTAAATATGTAGTTGGCTACCGACTATGGGTGGGGGTCCTCCCCACCCAGTCAGTATGCATTTACTTTGCCTTTTGGCCCAGAGAGCAGAATGAGGGGTGGCATGAGGTGGGCATTTAACTGTAAAGACCTCAGGCTTGTACAGTTAGGAAAAATAAAAAATTACTTTTAAAATCTGTCATTTGTTCCTACACAATAGACAAACCATCAGTCTTTACAATAGGAAGGCTTACTTCTTGGTGTGAGGATTCTGAGTATGCTTCTGAACTGACTAGAAGTTCACCTCACCTGCCCTCTGACGTGTTGAACAAAAGTGTGAATAACTGTGTGTTCAACTGTCAGACTTCTGGACTTTTAGAATTAATGTGTGTGTGTGTGTGTGTGTGTGTGTGTGTGTGTGTGTGTGTAGCAACACTGCTTTGAACAAGGCTTGGATAAACCCACAGTGTCAGAGACAACAAAACCAGAGATAACCAACAGGTCGTTTTATCATCAGCGCCTCTCTCCCCTTGTTAGAGAGAAGGGAGGACTTGCATCTATTAATCTATCTAAGATTGCTGACAGGGTGCTCAGTTATGTAGGCTCACCTGCATGGCCCGCCCTACTAGTGTGTGACGGATGGCTACTTGCCTCTCTCTGTGAGAGAGGAAAGATAAAAGAGAGAAGGGAGGGGGCCAGTCCCTCACTCACATTCACTCTGCCACCGAACACCTTAGGCGAGATGCAAACTGTTCACTACGGGAGCTGGGCAAGCTACACAAATTGTTGAGCACCCACCACAGGACCCAGGGGAAAAAAGGAGTCCCAGTGCCCTTGGGTAACGTCCTGAAGGTAGAAAGACAAGAGAGTGGAGAGCCTAGACCACTTCCTATCCTAATACCTGTAGAACCCACATGTTCTTCTGCAATGCGAGGGACAGACAATGTCCCTATCCCCATTAGGCACTCGGAACAAACTCCTGGCTACATCTTGAACGTAGAGTCCACTTGATAGCCTCAAGAGGCTAGAAAGAAATCATGTTCTTGAACACTTCTTTCTAGCCAAGCCATTACTAATGAAGAGTCTTCGACACTCAGGCCTGAGATGTCTTGTTCTCTGAAGATAGTACTGTAGCAATCTAACTGGACACAGTAGTATCTTGTTATGATCACTACCAATCAGTTCCTAGATAGGACTGAACGTGACTCGAAAGTCTTCGCTATGAGTTCTGGAACAAACTTGAGCATGACAGAACCTCATCTCCTCGAGTGCTGTAGTCTTCCTCGGGGCTGAGACCTCACAGACAAAGAAGACTAAACAGAAGACCTTCCATGGATGAGCTTACCTGTGGGTCTGCATCACCTTTCTGGGACTCTGGCACTGTTTCCATGCAAGAACGTGCCTGTGTGCTGGACCTTCACTCTCTCTCGTTAGGTCGGTCCCGGGTCTGTAGACGGGGGGACTTTGCCAGTGCCACGGGAGTCCGCGGGACTCTGCAGTGGCAGAAGAACCTTACCTAGGGAAAGATTTCTTGGGGGCGATATTGGTGACATGGGGGTTTACTGGAGCCTTGTACACCTCTGGTGACATGGGTGTCCATGGAGAACCATGCACCTATAGGACCCCATGCAGCAGTTGCTACTGATACACAGTGATTTCCGGGGACTGGTGTCAGAGGCAAGGGTGTCCATGAAGACCCGTACCTCTGTTGCTCCCACAGCATGGGGTCCGCAGACCCCCCTTACAATGGTCCCATGTCTGTAGACAGGGGAGAGCAATTAAGAGATCCCTTTGCCTCACAGTGACTGCTTCTGTTGAGCTGATCTACTGTTGGGAGTTTCCAAAGATTGGAAAACCCTGCATAATGACTGGGTGACTGAGCTTATCTGCCATTACGTTCCAGTTCCCCGGAATGTACCTGGCTAACAGCTCTACCGAGTGTGCAACCAGCCACTCGTACACCTGCACCACCAACATGTAGAGTTGAAGAGAAACTAGTCCTCTCACCCCGCTGTTTGTTGACAAAAGTTACTCTTGTGGTGACAGGGGTACCAACACCTGTATCAGCACCACAGAGTAGCTCACCAAGATCCTGAACCTCTCGAAGAACTAAGGAAGCTGTCTTGAGTTCCAGGATATTGATGTGGAGGTGTTTGCCATTCCAGTTCCACTCACCCGATAGCAGCAACTCTTCCAGGTGTGCGCGCTGCGTCCCTTGGTCGATGTACCTGAGATCAGGAGCGTGATGGGAGGAGGAGTGTGAAGAGACACTCCAATGAGGTTCCTGTAGTCTAGCCACCAGGCTAATTCCCGATTCCCTTCCTCTCTGGGAGGAGTGGAAAGGAATAGGGAGTCCCTTATTGAAGACTAGAACTCCTGCATTCTTCACTGAAGGGAATGAGGAAGTAGCCACTCGTGAGGGCCCAGCTTCCCCAAGGGTGACAGGTGAACAAGGACGACCTGTCACTGATGAGCTGGTTGTTCCTGTAAGACAAGAATAACTACTCCTCTCTGAACCTGCTGATATGAGACTAAGACCATAACACCAGCATGTCCAGACACTAAGTGTTCTGCTCAAGTGTGAGACCGGGCTTCTCAAACTTGAACAAGACTGCCATGTCCCAGGAAATTAGAGAAGTCGTTCCTTGTCCCCAGATAAAGATGATATATTTGAAAATATGCATCCTAACGAGTACTAACTGTACCGTCTTCAGCAACGCCTTCACCTCTTCCCAAGGGCGAGGTTGAAGATGAGTCGAGAACTGAAGTCTGGATGTGGACTGCACATTGGAGAGGGGTGGCGGGAACTCGAAGGTTTCTGCCCTGTACGGTGCCATGTTGCTTCATGGCTTGTAAAATACCCCCTCTTCAATAGCAGAAGGTGGAAAAGAATGCTGCCCCAAAAGTCCTTACCCTTTCGTCATACCCAAGGGCGAACATGGGGCTAAAAGGAGTACTGCTGTGTACCTTTCTGGAAGGGTAGAAGACTGGGTGTACCTTTGTAGGCCCTGAGAAGCCTGGGGCTTCATTGGGACTGGAGAGGAAGAAACAATCTGGCCCGAAGGCAGAGCTGTAAAATCATGTGAAGACCTGGAGGTCTTGGCCACTGCCAGTGAACAAGGAGATTCATCCCTAATCATACCTCTTGTCACTTGAGGCATCAACTTCTACCACTAGCCAGAGGGAAGTGGAACCCAGTATCGGTTTGTTCCCAAGAAACAGTGCTGACTCATAACCGATGAACCCAGTAACCCAAGTCAAGACAGTGTCTCTCCTCTTGGCACCAGATTTGCACACAGGATAGCTGTCTGGTGGGCTAGGTAGAAGAAGGTTCTACCTCCAGATAACATCAGTCTCCTGAATGTGACTTCCTTTCCTGAACTATGAGATCTTGAAAAGAAAGCAGTGATCTAGGCCACGTATGGAACAAAGATCCATTTAGGGGACTGCATGGAATACAGCCTTGACAGTAAATTCCATTGTCACTGCCCTGTGGAAGGGGATCCCCTCTGCAGGGAAGCGGTTAATGACAGACTCGAACATCGAGTCAATCTGTTTGGTCAGCAAAGGACTCTCCTAGGTATTTGTAGTATCATAATATTTCTGTCTCATTCTATCGCCTTTTCTGTAATAAAAACTAAAGAAGACTGAATGCATCGACTGAGAGAGACTTCTGAACAGAAGGAAAATGAACATGACTGCCAAATAGAAATGGTGTCTTCAAAGAAGCTCCACTAATAAGGACGTTATTAACCACAGTCCAGACTAACAGGCACTGGTACTCACAATACTGTTTAACAGTATCCTACTAAGACAATAGGACTCACTGTGACTGTATAAGACTGACACAAGGACACTGTTGGTGTTGAAACTACTTAAGCTCCCATGCCAGCTTCTGCTGTCAACCTATCTGGAAATGTACCTTAAGTATTCTATATTATATTACTCTTAACTGTTAACAAATCTTTGACATTGGCTAGGTGTATACTGCATTAAATTGGCAATGAGGATGGGATTAGGTTAATGTATTTTTTTTTTTTTTGGCAGAGATTAAGTGCTAGGACTGTTAGGCTAAGCTGTTCCTCCTAGGCTAGATGCTTATTTTGTACTATTTACTACCATAAGTTTGTTCTATTGCAGTTAACCCATGTCATAGGCTACACTAATGTTTATTTTGCGGGCTGTAGGCTAAGTTAGGTTAAGTCTGTTCTTATGTGGGGTAAATCCTGTGCTTTGTATTTGGTGGCTGTGCTGGGTTATTAGCCTAACATTAGGCTATGTCTTGTAAGCTAGGTTGGGCTAGTGTGCACTGCTATAATTGCTGTTGTCTTTGAGGCTTGGTTAGGTCTGTACTACATTTGTGAAGATGGCAAGTATGGTTGGTTGCTATTAATCTGTACTGTAAAGCGGAGGAGGATTTTGACTCCTATTGTAGTAGGGTTAATATGTACCTCATTGCTAATGAAATTAAAGATGCTAAGAAAGTTGCTGCATTCTTCACTTTGGCAGGGCCAAAGGTTTTTGATTTGGCAGGGATTTACTCTCTCCCCAGACGCCTGAAGAGAGCACCTATAAGCAGATAATTGAGACTGCATAATCACTATAACCCTACACCTGTTCTCATCTATGAGCATTCTAAGTTCTATTCTCGTGCTCAGAAGTCAGGAGAGTCTGTTACTGATATTTTTGCTACGCTTAAGGCACTGGCCCATACTTGTGAGTTTGGGGCAAAGCTATCCGAGATGTTATGCGACAGGTTTGTAACGGGTCTTGCCAGTGATAAGGTTCAGCCTGTGTTGTTGGGTGAACCTGAATTAACCTTTGAGAAGGCCACTGGTGTGGCCACAGCTAGGGAAGCTGTGTCAAAGGACATACAAGCGATGGTGAGTGGTTCGGTACACCATGTACCACAGTCCCCAGTGGATCCAAAGAAGACTTTTATGTCTAATGCTGAGAACTGTTCTACTGGTAGTGCTGTACCTTCTAAATTAATCTTAGTGCTGGACCTAATATTCCTAAGACTCCCTGTACAGGTTGTGGTAAGTTACATTGGAAAGGGACTGTCCTTTTGAGAATGCGGTGTGTCATGCACGTAAGCAAAAAGGTCATATCAAGAAAGTGTGTTTTCTGGTAAAATCTAAGCAGTCTTTGCAGAAAGCTCAGTCTAAGAGCAATGTAAATTTCTCAATGGAGGGTGGTCCATCTAATGAATCCGCGGGTGATCCGTGTTATGATTATGTCTATTCTGTTGCTGCAGTGAGGGCTAATCCTATAATTCTTGATGTATTGCTAAATATGGTAAGTGTTCCAATGGAGGTAGACACTGGTGCTGCCTGTACTCTTATCTCTCAAGGTCAGTATGAGTGGTTATGGCCTGTAGCTTTGGAACATCTGGTACTTAACCCATCTACAGTTAGTCTAAGGGTGTATGGTGGTGCTGCTCTTGAGGTGGCTGGTGAGACTGATGTCTCTACTAAACTTGAAAATGGTTCTGAAGTGAGTTCCTCTAGGGTCGCTGTCAATGGTGAGGGTCTTTGTTTGTTAGGTAGGGATCTTATAAAGGAGCTTGGGGTCTTGGATAACATTCACAGCATCTCTGTTACGGCCAATTCTATTAAAAATGAATTTCCAGACTTGTTCTCAGAAGACTTGGGTTGCTATAAGAGGTGTAAATTTGCTATTGAAGTTGATCTGTCAGTACCACCTAAGTTTGTAAGGCATGTACAGTTCCATAAGCACTGCGAGCTAAGGTTGATCAGGAGCCTGACTGACTTCAGGCGGACATTATTTCTCCTGTGCCTAATAGCCCATGGGCCGCAGACGTAGTTCCTGTGGTGAAACCTAATAACAAATCAGATTATGTGGGGACTATAAACTTGCAGTAAACTGTGTGGCTAGGTTAAACATGTATCCTATTCCTTCACTTGATGAATTTTTAGTGGTTTGGCTCGAGGTAAGGTATTCTCGAAACTTGATATGAGTCAAACATATGCTCAGTTATGCCTTGATGAGGACTCAAAGAAGTATACGGTAATAAATACTTGCAGAGGGTTGTTTCAATATAACTGGTTAAGTTTTGGGATCTCAGCGGCTCCAGGAATTTTCCAGCGGGCTATGGAGGAGTTGTTGAAGGATATCCCTGGTGTATTTTGCTATCTGGATGATATTCTAATTACAGGTGCTAGTGAGGTCAAGCATAATGAGTGTCTAAAGTGAGTTTTAGTGACGTTTCAGATCGCTGGTCTAAGGTTAAGCTTAGAGTAACATACTATTGGCATTACAGTATTAGTGTTTCATGCTTAGGCTATGTGATTGACCAGGAAGGCATCCATCCTACTAAGGAAAAAGTCCAAGCTATCATAGAAGCTCCTACCCACACTAATGTCACTCAGTTGTGAGCCTTTCTAGGGCTTCTTAACTTCTATAGAGAGTTTTTGCCTCAAGCATGTAGTAAGTTTGAACCCTTGAATCAATTGCTAAAAGTGAAAACTCCTTGGGTATGGGGTAAAGAACAAGAATCTGCATTCTCAGTGTAAGAAGTCACTCATGAACTCCAGCGCTCTTGTGCATTTTGATCCAAAGTTACCACTAGTTGTTGCAGACAGTAGCTCATATGGCATTGGAGCTGTTCTTTGTCATTAGGTAGATGGAGTAGAGAGACTTCTATATAATTTGCTTCACTTCAGCAGAACGTAACTATGCGCAAGTGGAGAAAGAAGCCCTTGCTATTGTATCTGCTTTCCACAAGTTTCACTATTACCTGTGGGGTCTGAGTAATTTCACAGTTGTGACAGATCACAAACCCCTGTTGGGAATCCTTTCACCTGATAAGAGTATAGGCAGTCCCCGGCTTACGATGTTCCGAGGTTACGATGCTTTTCAGATATATTCATCAGAAATTATTTCCCGGTTTACGACGCATGTTCCAGGGTTACGACGCGTCGTACGCCGATCCGATGGAAGAAATATGGCTCCAAAATGGCAGAATAATAAAATTTGGAGGGTTTTTTTGATGAAGAACTCAATAAAAATGCAGTTTACATCATTTTCAATACACCCAGAGCATTAAAAGTCAGGTTTTCTTAGGATTTTTGACAATTTTTTGGTTTACGACGATTTTCGGCTTATGACGCGGCGTAAGAACGGAACCCCCGTCGTAAACCGGGGACTGCCTGTATTCCTCCTATGTACTCAGGTTGGATTCAACATTGGACTTTACTACTCCAGGCTTATAAATTCACACCCCGTCATTGATCGGGTACGTTTTTAGGTACTGCAGATGCTCTAAGTCGTCTTCCCCTAATGTCTGCTACATACTCTACCCCAGTCGACAGCCAGTCCGAAGTGGGCAAGGAAGTCCGCACCCAGCACCGGGGCCCTAACATCCGCGACGATGAATTTCCGCCTGTACCTTCGGCCAAGGGTGGAGATCGACAGGAGCTTGGTGCCATAGGAGAGGATGGAGGACCTGTTGGCGGCCGTCAGGGAGGCAGCTGGGTCCGGCGGACGTCTGTGGTCCTCTCTGGAAGGAGGGAACACTGACCGCATGGCTCCAGTGTTGATCAACATTATCTTGCCGGAGATGGTGTCGCGGACGTAAAAGCCTACTGGTGCGGGACCCCTGGGTGTTTCAATTGCTGCTGGCATGGCGACCTGTGTGTGTGGCCGCTGCCTCCCCTGTTTTTTGGAGGGAAGAAAAGGCAGGGGGCTTCGCAATTCCGGACAGCTTTCCCGAACCTCTGGTGGTAATAGCAAATCCCCGGCCTCTCCCTCTTCTGCTGGTGGGGTGGCTTCCTCTGGGCGAAGCCATTGATGCCCTCCGTGGTGGGGTCCTTCGGCTGGAGGCAGTTGATGGGGTGTGCGGGCGTGGACACCCGCTTTGCCGCCTTCGTGGAGTCCATCAGCTGCTGCGCCACCCTGATCAGGTCCTTGACCAGCAGGATGTATGCCTCTGTGATCTGCCCATAGACCTCTGGTAGTAGCTGCTGCAGGAAGATCTCCCTCGACAGGCTGATCTCTTTGCGCCTGCCGCTGCTGTCAGTCTCGGGGAGGAGGAGGAGGTCCTGGAGGGCATGCCACGTTTCCAAGAGGTTTCCCTCCTGCTGGGGGTTGAGGGCGAGGTCGAGGGCACAGGCGGCTCTCTCGGAAACCAGCAGGGAATAGGTCTTGATGAGAGTGGCTTTTAACTCCTGGAAGGTGGCGGGCCTCAACGTTGTCATTAACCACGGGGCGATCTTCTTGTATATCTCCTCCGGGAGGGTGTTGATGGCGATGTCAGCCTTCAACACCTCATTGGTTAGGCCTGCTACCCTGAATTGCCCCTCGACCCTGTAGAACCAGAACGCTGCATTTTGATGGGTAAATGGCGGCAGCCTTATGCTGAGGGCCTCCTTTGGTTGGTCCATCAGGGGGGTCATCGCTCAGGGTGCAGGTACTTGGTGTGGAGGAGCATGCGGGAGGGGGTCGCACGAAGGAGACATCTGCCTCCGATAAGTTCGCAGTAATTTGTATGTGGTTGGGAATGTCTGCGTCCATGCTCATTCCGCGCTCTCACTTGGAGTGTGAGGGAACACTCGCGTCAATACACACTTGGGAGCGTGCCGTGTGGGTCCACTAATGACACCGGTGACCTGCCGACGAGGGTCGGGGTAACGCCCGAATGCTTTGTTAGAGCGCTGTAGTAGTCCATTAGGGGCATGGGTTGGTTCATCAGGCCAAGACTAAGTCGCCGTTTAGGTCCGTTAATGGCTTCCGGGAATCACTCCGGGGTCACCACTGTGAGAGAGGTGCAAAATAATGAGCAGGAAGACAAGTACTGCTGGTTTATTGATGAAGCGACCCACTTATAAAGCGGCGTACAGACGTCTGCGTATAACGCAGAGACCGTGGGTACAAAGATTTACAGGTGACCTAAGGTCAAACTATTTCTCTACAAAAACAGGACAGGTACATACAGAAAACATAATGATTAACAATGTCTGGTCTGTTATAAAAATACTCTGTTACATATACATAATGCATGGTCACTCGAACAGACAATAAAATATACAATTCACAATAATGATAATAATTTGTGTCCGTCCTGACCCTAGGTCGAATGTGAAGGCACCGCAGAAAATGGGATGTCCATTACAGAGAATGCGTTGAGTGGGGACTTTACAGACCCATAGGTGGTCGCTATTTCTTGTGCTACTGGATGCACACTCCGAATGGGTGGATGTGTAGCCTACTTCAGGCACTGATGCTAAGGAGACTATTCAATGTTTACAACAATCTTTTTCACAGTTTGGTCTCCCTATTTTGATTGTCTCTGATAATGGTCTGTGTTTTATCTCTCAGGAGTTTAAGGACTTTTGTAAGAATGGTGGTATTAGGCACACTACCACTGCAGTATACAAACCCTCTACTAATGGGTTAGCAGAGAAAATGGTGCAAACTCTGAAGAAGGCACTTCATACTTCTAAGTCATCTATACAGGACACTTTGGACCGATTTCTATTCAACTATAGGTTAATGCATACTACTATAGGTATGTCACTAGCAGAGTTAATGTTTGATAGACGCCTGCGCTCTTGGGTGGACCTATTATGACCTGCTGATGGTGTGTCATCTAGGGTTTTGAACCATCAGCAAGAACAAAGGACAGAGCATACAGGCGTTCCTCATAAGTTGCATCTCCCACATGAATTGCCAGTAATGATTCAAAATTATACCCAGGTGGTTCTAAGTGGGTTCCTTCCTCTGTTGTCGAGCAGACTGGTCCCATGTCTAGAACTGTTCCTCCATCACCTCAACAGACAGATGAAGCAACACAGTTGCCATCTCCATCTATTCAGGAGTGTGTGGAACCTGCTAGTCATACTTCCCTGTATCCTAGTATAAGACAGTCCTCTCACGTTAGGAGACCTGTTGTTAACATGGATTTGTAATCTCAACTAATGTCTGAAAAGGGGAAGATGCTTTTTTTTTTTTACTAAGGGTGGAGGGGTGCAGTATCGTAATGTTTCTGTCTCATTCTATCACCTCTCCTATAATAAAAACTAAAGAAGACTGAATGCCTCATCTGATAGAGACTTCTGAACAGAAGGAGAACGCACACGAACACCAACTAGAAATGACGTCTTCTAAGAAGCTCCACTAATAAGGACGTTATTAGCCACAGTCCAGACTAAGAGGCGCTGGTACTCACAATACTGTCTAACAGTATCCCACTAAGATAATAGGACTCACTGTGACTGTAAAAGACAGACACAAGGACATTGTTGGTGTTGAAACTACTTAAGCTCCCATGCCGACTTCTGCAGTCATCCTATCTGGAAATGTACTGTAAGTATTCTAAATTATATTACCCTTAACTGTAACTAATCTTTGACATTGGCTAGGTGTATACTGCAGTACTGAGGAATTCTTCTGGCAATTCAAAGGCTGAGGAAGTGTCCTGCATGATATGAGAAACCTGAGTGAATCGTCCTGGATATATAAGAGGAAATTCACCTGGTTAAAAAACCCCTTTGGCAAGTTGCAACCATGACGAGTCCATCGACTCTGGTCTCCTATAGGGGATCCCAAAAAGTTTCGATGGTTGATGAACATTTGTTACAATCCCATGGATCACTGCAGGTTCTTTCAAGCTCTAAACAATAAGGACTTAACACCAGCAATTGAAATATAGGAAATGAATATACAAAGAAACTCACAACACTACAACACGTTTATTCACAACTTTACTTACAAAGAAAACGACAAGTTGCTTCCCCTTTGCTTTCATTCAATGTGACACAACAAAACAAATTAAAGCAGTTATAGATAGGGGGAACAGATTGGAAGGTAGAGCAATTTTAATACTTAAACGGCGAGTTGGTGAGTTATCCTTTGTTGCTGAGACTTAAGGAAAAGAGATTATACTGGCACAGTGGCTTCAGGATCAAAGATGTCACAGAAAGGGAGCTGGGTTTCAGCTGAAAAATGATGCTGGCACGATGGCTTTGGGCTTGAAGACATCTTAGAAGGACAGCTTGGATCTCAGCTGGAGAGATGATGCTGGCATGGGACTTCGAGCTCGAAGACGTCACAGAAATGGTGGCTTCAGGATGGGACAATAAATGTTGTTTCTCCAATAATCCGGATTGTGCAAATGAAGAGCAGGAAGGGCTGGCAACTCCTCCTCGCTACAGGCAGGAATGGCTTGGCGACTTTTCCTCCAGAGTCACGAAAGTATCATGCATTAGTTGCCTCCACTACTTGAGAATTCAAGGAATCTTGAGCCGAGGTAGGCTCTATATCAGCCCGTGGAATGATTCCATGGTACTGGTAAAAGGTAAGGGGGGTTTCGAAGAAACCAGAGTACCTGTGGTGACACAGATCCCATCAGAGACCCGCGCACCTGCAGCTCCTGAGTAACAAGTGGCTCGAAAATCAGTTGCTTTCTCTACCTGAGTGTCCAGGAATACTCAAGCAGAGGTATGCTTACTATATACCAATTCATGGAGATAATTCCACGATACTGGTAAAGGTAACTCGGGGTTCTAAAGAAACCCTAGTACCCGTGGTGGCGCGGGTTCCGTCAGAGACCCGCACACCTGGAGCTACTGAGTAACGAGTATATAGAAAATCAGTTGCTTTCTCTATTCAAGTGTCTGGGGAACTCGAGCAGAGGTAAGCTTATACCAATTCGTGGAGATAACTCCATGATACTGGTAAAGGTAACTTGGGGTTTCTACGAAACCTGAGTACCTGGAGTGACACAGTTCTCTTTGGAGGTCCATGCACTCAGAGCTTCTGAGTCATGTACAGACGATTTTCAGTTGCTCCCTCTACCCGAGCGTCCGAAGAAACATGGGTGGAGGTATGCACTAGTCCGGGAGGCGAACTCCTGGAACTAGTATTGGTGACATGGGTCACCTCTTCAACGTGTCATATCTGAGGAGACCTTCGCACCTGGTGCTCCCATGTTGCCGGGTCTCAGAGAGACCCGCAGCATGGTTCCCAAGTCCAAAGACGTGGGAGAGCACCCAGAAGAGATAGCACACAAGTAGATGAAGGTGAAGATGATGATGATAATTCGATTCCCTTCTTCAACTTCTACCACAAGTCTATCGCTGTCCCAGGACCCTTGCACGAGAATGGGAAGGTGGGAATAAGTGTACACACACACACACACACTCTCTCTCTCTCTCTCTCTCTCTGAGTCAAGCCACGGGTTCCATGGGAACCCGAGCAACAGCTGCTTTCATGCCCGTAGACGAATCAGAATGAGCAATCGGCAACATATAGTGTAATATTGCAGGTACTGGTAGTGAGAGAACCCGTATTCCCAAGTCCCTCGAGCTCTACAATATCTGAAAAACCTAAAACATTACAAATGTCAAGTAATAATTTTCAGAATACAAACCTTCCTTTGCAGTGCAAAGGAATAAAACTCCGAAAAAGATGAAGTAGTATCGTAGAGTCGTTAACAGAGGCTAGAAACCAGTTTAAGCTCGATGCCTTGGCAATGTAAAAACCAGTTTACCACTCTGAAGGCTCAGAAAATCAGTTTACCACTCTGAAGGCTAATAAAGTTATAGTGTTGCATTATGACAGAATGAACAATTACTGTATATCAGAATACCGAATAAGCAACACACTAGGGGAAAATAGGGGAATGGAATTGCATTATATCATATAGCGCATTATGTCCAGATGTAAGCAAAAAACATCAAACCAGTTTTACCACTCACAAGGTAAATAAAGTTGTAGGGTTGTGTTATAGAAGAATGAACAATATATCAGAATAGTGAATACGAAACATACAAGGGTAAAATAATGGGGTTAGATTTGCATTATATCACAAAAGAATGTTATTCTCAAGATATAAGTAAAAAGAGCAACACACTAATATATATCAGGAAAACATTGTCAAACCAATCACTCAAATGGCAGGCACAAAAGGAAGAGTGACACGTTTCTCTATCTCCATGGCCAAAAGCAAAGTGGATACATACTGACTGGGTGGGCAGGACTCCCACCCGTAGTCGGTAGCCAGCTACATACTTAACCACCTTGTACAAAGTTAAACACCCGGTCTCCAGCTGTGCTTTTGCATATTCCTATTGTAAAGACCGATGGTTTGTGCAGGAACAAAAGGCAGTTATAAGCATTTTTTGAGGGGGGGGGGCAGGTCTTTGGTGTTTGAACTATTAAAATAGGCAGTTACTATGAGCGTTTTTAGAAGGGGGGGTTCCAATATATTGCAGATTTTCAGTATTCGCCAGTGGTTGTGGTACCTAGACCCCGCAATTAAGGGGGGGGGTCGACTGTAACCACTACAAACAGAAATGGGCTGAGTGCTAATCCTTGATATACGCCAAATTTAACTTCAATCAATCCTCTTTTGCTGCCCTTGTTCTTTCATACATCATTTTAATCAACCTGACCAACTTTTATGACACTTTCCTCTTTCCTAAAACTTCAAAACATACCAGTCTAAAAAAAATTTGTATTTTTCCTAACATACGAACCCATGCTTTCATATACGGAGTATTCCTTGCACATAGCTATGCTTGGCTGTTTTAGACTCATCTTTACAAAAACGAGATCCTAACGCTACCTGGAACCCCATAGGTTGACCCAAGCTACCCTCCATTTGTCCACTGCCTTGCCAGCCGTGCTCACCTATGGACGTACTGTTAGACTCATTGCAGTCGCGTAGTTGTCTCTTGTTTTGTGCGTTTTGGGGTTTCATATTCTTTTCTCCTAGCATAGGAGTTTTTTTTACAGTGGGAAGAATTGATTTCCTCAGTTCAGTAGAGTTTCTTGTGTTACAAAGGGTCCCCCACGTGAATGCTTGAATGCACGAGATCAGGGTGTAGTTGTTCAGTCATGCTGAGTTTTTCTTGAACACGTAAACAGTGCTTAGTTTTCAGCCATGATGTTTGGCGAAACAAATTCAATAACGTAACTTAAACATATTAGAGACGTACTATAGTTCCTAGTGTCATTCTGCAAGATTTACTTTTGTTTTTCTCAGAGAAATAGCTGGTGTAGCGATCATGTGATTGGGGTCTCATGCCTATGTTCTCCCCACACACGTGAGTGTTAGAGAACCTTCTCTTTCTTCCAGTGGCGTTGGAAGAGAAAGGAAACCTATCCAAGTTCTTCTTTATGTAGTTAAAGTGTACTGGGAGAGTTTTCCCAAGTTTTTGGGGGCAAAACTATTGTCTTAGGACACACGGGTTTGAGTCCTAGTGCTGCGTTCTCATGAGTTACCTGAGTTCCCATCCTTCCCATGACCATGGAAGAGAACGGGAAGATCAAGGTATGCCGGTGCCCGGGCAAAGACAAGCCTTGTGGAAAATTCATGTCGACTGTGGCCATAGATCCTCATTGTGTGTGTTTTTTGATGCAGAGGTCTGGTATGTTCCTGGGAGTCCACCTGCAGAAAGTGTAGATTATGGCAGTCTCCCCAGTAGGAAAAATACGAAAGAAAACGGAGGAAGAAGCCTACTCCAGTCTCCAGAGAACTGTCCCCATTCATTCTTTCTCCCACCCTGTCACTGCCAATACAAATGCCATCTCTGCTTATCCATCACACCAAGTAGGAATATTTTTCCTTCCTCTCCCTCTGACCCTAAGAAGAAACCACGTCCCATACTGTCATTCCTGTGGCAGGTCCTTAAGAGAGAATTTCAGGATGGTGATGCCACGGGACTGAGAGAACAGAGCGCGAGCAGGAGTGACACTGGACCGGAATCTCCCTATAGCCCGTCCCAGCCCATCAGGGAAAATACAAAAGAAGAACAGATGAGCCGTTTGAACAGCTGGAGGAAACAGAATTCTACAGAATCAGGCCTGATCTGTCCTCCATGACAAGGGACTTCTCTAGAAGGAGCAACTTGCATGTCTTGACCATGTCGGGACATAGTCACCGGAGGCAACAGAAGAACCACCAGTCGCGATACCCGTCCAGGGAAACTTCCCGCCCATGTTCCAGAAGCATGATATGGAAGGTTACCTCCTTAAAGTATAAGTGAGACAGAGAAAGCTGTCAGCCCTCCCATCACTAGCCCCGACACCAATCCAGGACTTCTCGCTCACGGTCCAGAAGCAGCCCAAAGACTGGTACCTCCTTGGGAGAAGATCGGAAAGGGGAAGAACGTCACTCATCCCATCACCAGTCCCATCAACATGCACCGAGAAGGCACACCGACGAAAAGTTGGATATATATCCCCTTTTGGCTAAGGAAGACATGTCGCTGGAACAGTCCTACCCATGGGATAACCACAGCAGACCAGGTTCCCGTTCCCTCCCTCACCAGTCGGGACGGTGTACAACCAGACAGGAAAGCAGACATCGTGACACACCCAACTCAGCTTCTCCACGGCGACGGTGCTCGGACAGCTACCCAATGGAGTGGAAGGAAGCCTGGGAGAGACCTGGCTCATCAAGTCAGCTAGAGCCAATGGACTTAGAAGAGGAGGTGGACCTTTCCTTTTAAGATCAACCAGAGGAAGTGTAGTTTTGCCAATTTTATCTTCAAGATACGGAGAAAACTTGGCCTTCCAGAGCCAGGGAACAGAACAACTGATGACGGTCCCAACTTCTCCTTCATGGAACAAATAGCAGAGAGTACCTCACAGACTAAACTAACCATCTGACTGCCTTGGTCTCCACTGATTGGAACCATAGTAAAGGAGTTGGAGAACTTAATTGTGGGGGAGGAAAGTTCCCTAGCCTCTTCCAAGTCCCAAAAATGACTAACCCCTCTGCTTCCTCGGCAAGCTAAATACTATATCCCAGAAATGCCCACCTTCCTTCCCAAGAACATGAATGCGGCAGTTTGCAGGTCGTTGGGCAACCTCCCATTGGACAGTCTATGGCAGGTCGGCTCCAGATTCACTAGTGGTGAAATGGGGAATCAAGAGCTAGTGCTGGGAAGGGCATTGAGTGCCATCTCCTGGCTTGACAGATGCCAAGGGGCAATGATGATGAGATAAAATAGTCCATACCACCTGAAAAGTGGCATGTTATTAAGAAGTATATAATGCCAGCAGGAAATGCCTTGTCTTATATGGCCAATCTGTGAGCTAATACCCTACTAAAAAGGAAGGAGTCCCTGTTGTCATTGGCACAGAGACACATCTCAACAGATAGTTGGCTTAACCTAAGGAACAGTCCCCATATGGATGAGTCAGTATGCTTCCCTCCAGAATGGTTGAACTAGGCTATAACCGACAAGAGGGAAGACGCCAAAGACGGACTGTCGTCATCCTACACGGCCGCCAAGACAACCATTTCAGCCCCGTTTTCAACAGCAAGTAGAGTTTCCAATTACCTTCCAATCTCTTTTCCTGTACATATGTCTTATTATAAAGATAGCATCAACTGTACCTCTCCCTCTAATGAAGCCACTGCTGTTCACCAATCTAAAACCTTCAACAAATGTTGTTAGTTGTATTTCTGCATAATTACCAAGCTGACATTATTTCTGCATAATTACCAAGCTCCACTCTCCCTTATGGTTAAACACATTACCATCAGACTTTCTTCCTATTCATCTGACATTACTTCCTACTCTCAGTATCCATTCTTTCCCGTCTATACAAAGTACCTTAAACATTCTAATTTGTGCCTCTGATGGACATAGTGCCTTGCCATTCTCCATTTTACTTCTAGCTTTTTTTACTAATATAGAATATATCTCTACCACCAGCCCTTCCACCACGCCCACATTCCACAAATACCTTCTTTCATTTTCAGCATTTAAAAGATCCTTATAATAACCTACCCATCTTTGTTTTATGCTTTACAATAATCTAACCATCTTTGTTATATGGCATTTTTGATGATACCTAACTTACCTACAGTACATCTTACATTTGATATTTTCACCTTCCTTTGCTCATAACCTATTCAACTCCTCTGTAGCTCTTCCAATGACTATACCCAAAATCTTTTCAGTCTCTCTCTACCTTTCCAATCCTTGGAAGCCTTAGACTTCTGCCTAATTGAGTCTCGTACCTCTCTTCCAACACCACTTTTCTCCCCCTTGAAAGTCCATAGCCACTCATTTTGATATCATTCCAAATATTCTCTACTCTACTAACTCCCACCTCTCTTGACTCTATTCTCACTTCATGTCTTCCTCTTATATACCTCTTATATTGCTCACACTGTTCTACTTTATGATCCCATATTTTAATTCAGCCTCCATCTCATCTTAATATCCATCACGAGCAACCTGTTGTTTCACACATGCCTCACCAATAACTAACTTGAAATTCTCTACACTGCTTCTGTCTTAACCATAAGGTAAGTTATCTCACTCAGTATTCCATCACTTTCATATGTTATTAAATGATAATTTGCCTTCACAAACCAGGTATTCTCTGTGGTTTCTTTCCCTTCCACCTAGTCTTTTGTACACATAGAACATTTATCACTCTCTTCTCCATCACATCAACAATTTCTCTTAACTTTCCTGTCAGAGTACCAAAATTCCATGACCAAACCCTAATCTTCCACTCCTTCACTTGCTTCTTTAACCACAGTCATGAACCCTTGTCATTTATAATGATAGTAAGGGGAATGCTCTAGCCATATTCTCTGCATTTGTCAATATTTTCCATGGCTGAACATCTGTGCTTTTTTTTTTTCAAATCTTCAGCTGAAAACCTTATGGACAGAGCCAACAGACTATAAACCCAAGAGGGCGCTAAAGGGTAATAAATACATAAATTATGAGGGAATACAAAATAAAACTGATACACATGAAATATAGGAGATGACAGCATATAGCAGCATTTAATTTGCTCCTTACATAAATATTTGTAGATCAGAAGATTCCACAAATGCACCAGAAAACCTATTCCACATTTTAGCTGTAGCCGAGATAAAACTCCTAGCAAACTGGGTCTCGCAGCTGTATAAAAAACTCAAAATTTTTTATGCTGTAAGAGTGTGCTGCTCGTGAGATTTGTAAAGCAAGAGATTACTGCAGTAGACTGTGACTGTACCATTGTTGTAACTCAACATTTTATTAAGAATATCAGAATGGATCTAAGAAAGGTTGAGGGCAGCCAATGAGAGAGAGTGTGTGTGAATTTGTTGTATTACTGTTATCAAGTGGTAGCTAGCACTTTAAAATTCTGTGATTGATGATGATTAACGACATTTAAATAAAAAAATTAATTTGAGTTCTTAATATCAACTATTTCCATGTGGTCACAAATATATATTCTCATATTTACATGCCCTCAAACTCATTTACATGCACTCAAAGGAAGAGCACACTTTCAGTATGAGGACTGGATGTAGTAGTTTGGGGAACTGTTCCTGACCCAAATTCTACTACAAGACTTCTTGTGGAAGCTCTTCTAAGACTCTTCTTCCTATAGAAGGAAGTTGAAGAATTCAAGAGGGGCAAAGGAGAGCTCGACAGAGAAGGAGACAGGAAAGTACTTGTGTTTCCACTCCTAGCCGAGTCTTACTCTCCTCTGAGGGTGGTAGCCATGGTAGATGATGTTGGGCATCTTCCAAGGGAAGGACAACAACTGCCAGCAGTTCAACAGTGTTGAGCTGCTGGCGGTTGCAGCAACAGCAGACGGTAGTTGCTGAAATAGCCTGGGTAGGTATACTTATCCTCCACCTCCTGCACAAACAATGTCTCTCAGCTGAGAGAGTGGTGCACACAGGGGAGGAGTAGGGAGATGTTTGGTGGGAAAGAGGAAGTGGTAGGCTTACTCTTCTAGCTTACCCCCTCTACCTACCGAAACCTTCCTAAGACAGCAGAAAATCTACCCCTACAATTGTGCAATAAACACTGGTGATCCACTAAATGGAGGGCATGAAAAGGGATTTTGACAAAGGAAAAATCTATTTCTGAGGGAGGACCTGTGTCACCCGATGAAATTCCATTAAGCACGAATTTCTAGGTATAAATATTGCTAAATATACCAGAGAAAAAAGCTATTAGGAATGCTGGGGTTACTACCCCCAGATTGATCATCTAAAATGAAATAGACGTCGGTATAGGTAAGGGTGAGTGAATATTGCCACTGCCACAGGACTGTACCCTGTAGACAACCCAATGTCAAAAACCCCGGAACGTGAAGGGCCAACCCAACGCCAGCACTCACCTGACCGCCAACCGATGACCCCAGCGCCATCTGTACCCATTCCAGGCTAGCACCCCTAACAAGCTTGGTATGCCTAGCAGGGGAAATCCGAATCTGGGAGGGTCACTGGTGACACACCCTCAGAAATAGATTTTTCCTTTGTCAAAATCCCTTTTCTGAGCTTCGACCTGTGTCACCCGGTGAAATCATAACAGAGAAACATACTAAGCTTGGTGAAAGTCTAAAAGGGACAAGTAGATAGGTGGACATATATAAAAGCACCAGTAGTAAATTAGTTTTAATTACCCCAGTATCAAAAATATACAAAAAGGAGCATGAACAGTAAAATTGAATAATAATTAGGGATAACAATCAAGACAACAGTTGGAAGGTACCAAGACTAAAGTTAACAATGAAACATATATAAAGGTACCCACTGACTTAAGACTAAATCACAGAAAAATATAACATGTCAAAGACTTAAAGACTAACACCGCAAAAATGTACAACATCACAATATCAGGAGTCAGGCTGTGAAGCATGCCTGACCTAGGAGAAGATGGCAGGGTAAATAAATGAGGCAGGCAGGCGGGAGGGGAAGAAGACAGGGTGAAAAGATTAATTAACTAGGGCGGAGGGACAATGCTCCCTGCAGCCACTGTAGGGAACTTCAGAGCTTCCAGTGATTTAAGATAGTGGCGCTTAAACACTGATGGAGATTTCCAACCCGTATACTTTTTAAGCTCTTCAAAATTCATATTATGAAAATAATTAGTGGAGGTGGCCACTGCTCGGATATCATGCACCTTAGGTACTGAATCCAGGTTAGCCTGTTTAATGAAATAAAGAATCTGTTGTCTGATAGCTTTTAAGGAAAGCATTCCTCCTTTTCCTGATAAAAGAGGACCAGACAAAACCTGAGAAGTTCTCCGTAAATAAGCCCTTAGGGTAGTAACTGGACATAACGATGGATCCTGTGGAAGAGGAATAACCTTCCAAGGAGACCACCTAACCTGAGGGTCTTCATTTTTGCTAAAAACTTGATCTGGGGAAAGAAGAACTTCTCCTGACGGGAGGAAATCCACATGATTCGCACCTCTAGAGAGAGCGGACAGCCCGATATCCTGGCACCTGAAGCTAGGCTAATTAGGAACAACGTCTTCCTTAACAGATTCAAATAAGGACACTGATCGTTATTGGTTTCTGATACTAATTTCAGAACGTCGTTAAGGAACCAAGAAACCGTATGTGGACGGGTTGTTGGTCTCCGACGAGCGCAAGCTCTCGGGATTGATGAAAAGTATGAATCTGTTAAGTCAATCTTGAAGCCATGCAAAACACCTTTTTAAAGCTGACTTTGCTGTGGTAATCGTGGCCGAAGCCAGACCCTTTTCAAACAATGACCTGAAGAAAGATATTGCCAAATTCGTGGTCATGACTTGAGCTTCAGTTTCTTTCAGAAAAGATGCCAATTTTTTAACTGCTGAATCGTACTGTTTGAGGGTAGAATCTCTTTTATCTGATTCCACAAACAGTGTATTAACAGGATCAATATCCACACTTCTCTGAGCAGCGAATTTCATGAAGTCCATAAAGCCAGGGCATTCAGAATTCTTGAGGAAGCTGACACAGTCTGAGTTTGTACTATTTGGGTCAGCTGTGGTCTGGGTATTTGATGACACCGAAGTTTCAGTTCCAAAAGAAGAGGGAACCAGTTGCTCTTCGGCCAGTTGGGAGCTACCAGGGCCACTTGACCTTTGAATGACCTGAGCTTGTGCAACACTTTCATCAGCAGGTTTATTGGTGGAAACAGGTAGATTTTCTGCCACTTGTTCCAGTCTAACGACATTGCATCTGTGGCGTGAGCTTGAGGGTCCAGGTTGGGAGCAACATAACAAGGGAGTTTGTGGTTGCTCTCCGTGGCAAACAGGTCCACCTGAAGACCCGGAACCTGACGGCGGATCCACTCGAAGGAAGCCTTGTCCAGGGACCATTCCGACTCCAGCGGAGTTGTCCTGGACAGAGAGTCTGCAATGACATTCTGGACTCCTGCTAGACGGGTGGCTGACAGGTGCCAGCTGTGTTTTTCTGCCAGGGAGAAAATGGCTATCAACACTTGGTTGATCCGGCTCGATTTGGAGCCTCCCCTGTTTATACAATGCACCACTACTGCACTGTCCAGAACCAGCCTGATATGAATCTGATTGGCAGGGCAAAGCTTTTTCAGAGTCAGAAACACTGCCATTGCCTCTAGAATATTGATGTGGAACTGGCGGAACATTGTGGACCATGTACCTTGTACTTTTTTGTGTTGGGAGTATCCTCCCCAGCCGCTTAACGGCGCCTGTGTGGATTACTAGAGATGGGGAGGAAATTGAGGGGCACTGACTTTGAAAGACCCTTGACTGTGGACCACGGCCGAGTCTTTTCCTCAAAATTGGAGGAATTAATGACACCTTGTCTCTGAGCTTGACACTGGCTCGTCTCCGCCACACTCTGTTTATGTCTTTCAGTTTTGCTTTCAGAAGCAGATCTGTGATAGATGCAAACTGAAGAGAACCCAGGATTCTTTCTTGAGTCCTGCGAGAGGCTTTCCTGCATTTGAGGAACTGCCTGGTGGCTTTGGCTATTTCTCTCCTTTTGGCTGGCAGAAGAGACAGCTTGTGTGAGTCTAGGTCCCACTGGATACCCAGCCACTGAAACCGAGCCTCCGGAGTTAGGCGGGATTTCTCCCTGTTTATCTGAAAGCCAAGGGACTCCAGAAACTCAATTACTATGGCTGTAGCTCTCTGGCATTCCTCGGTGTTGGATGCCCAAATTATCCAATCGTCCAGGTATGCGGCTAGCATGATCCCTCGGGACCGTAACTGCTGCACTACTGTTTCTGCCAGTTTGGTGAAAATTCTGGGCGCTATGTTGAGCCCGAATAGCATGACTCTGAACGAGTAGGCTTGTTTCCCTAGTCTGAATCCTAAGTAAGGAGAGAAGTTTCTCGCAATCGGGACGTGATAGTATGCGTCTGAAAGATCTATAGAGGTGATGACGGCTCCACGGGGAAGAAGAGTCCGCACCTGCGAGATTGTAAGCATGCGAAATTTGTCGCACTGTATGTAAAGATTGAGACGAGACAGATCTAATATTACTCTTTGTTGACTGGAGCCTTTCTTGGGAAACGCTGAACAGTCTGCCTTGGAATTTCAGGTGTCTCACTTTCTTTATGGCCCTCTTTTGAGTAATTCCCTCAGTAAAGTCCTGCAGGGCTTTGGATGGGGTTGATGGAACCTGACTGGAGGGGAGGGTCCTTGATCCAACTCCACCCCAGGCCTTTGGAGACTATACTGTGGGCCCACGGGCTGAAGGTCCACTGGTCTCAGAACAGGTAAAGCCTCCTGCCTACCTGAATTGTCTCACTGGGAGGGTGAAGGCTTGCTTCCTCTGCCCGGCCTCCTCTCCCCGGGAGAGGGACCGCAATGCAGCCTTGACTCTGAAGGAGGCCCTTGCTCTACTTCCCCTTGCGTTTCTATTGAACCCTCGAAATGACCCCTGGCTCTCATAAGAGGGGTTAAACGCCGGAGACGTTATGAAGGTGGGGGAAGCAAGGGAATGCTGCGCCGGCTGCATCAGAACATATTGTTGGGGCTGGGCCTTCGAGGTAGAAGGCTGACCGACCGGCGAGATCGGTACAGCCTGAACGTCTGTCTGTGTGTGTGGCCTCCTGAACTTCCTGTATCTCTTTCCCGGTCTGCTTTGGGACCCGGCGGACTCGGGAGCTTTCCTCTTAGCGGGGATACCCCAGCAGGAGCGGAGACTCTGATTAGCCCTGGTCACTTCAGCCAGGACATCATTTACTTCATTCTCAGGGAAGATATTAGCCCCCCAGAACGAGCTTTTCATGAGCTTGTTAGGCTCATGTCTTATGGTGGCGTCCGCAAAGATATGCTTGCGACAGTTCATACGTGCCACCATAAAGTCGAATAGGTCCACCTGAAATCCTGCCAGCAGAGATTTCGTTAGGACCTGGAAGAGTGGCTCCTCAGAATAAACTACCGACGTAGCTTCCGCCAGGCACGGAGTTCAAAGATCGGCCCAACCGACACCTAGCTTCAAACTCTGGTTTCAGGAGAGCCTCCGGGATTTTGGGAAGCTGCTCACTGAACAGAGTGGAAGCACAGTCTGGGTCTAGTTTGCCCGCCGTGAAAGTGGCTGGGGCATCCTTCCACAAGTCAGAGTCACCGGGAAAGATCACAGAAGTGGGATCAGTTTCCCGGAGTTGAAGCAACGGCTTACCCTCTGTGCATGCCTGGGCAGTTGCTAGAGCTACCTTAGACATGCAAGGGGTCAGAATCCTGTCCCTCAAAGAGAACATTGTGAAGTTCCCTTTGAAGGGGGTCAACTTAGTATTTTCTGCCTCCCACTCAGTGAAAGTGCGCAGCAAGGCAGACTGAGCCTGGTCCCTTGGGAAGATGACCGTCTCCCTAGGGACCTTGTCCGATCTCACCCAAGCCTCCTCTGTCAACCTGGCGTAGCCTGGGTAGGGGGGCAGCAGGTCTGGTGGGAAGAATTCCAACTCCTGCAGTCTGCACGTCCCTAAACCCTCAATAGTTAGGGTATCTTCATGCCGGGGAGCATGAAGGGCCAAACGCCAAGGATTTCCCTTGTCAAAGGGAGGAAGAGTGGAGGCATCCGGAATGGGGTGGGACAGTGATGAACCACCAGAGCGCATGAACCCGGAGAGCATACTCTCCTGGCTCTGCAGCCTTTCCGTGAGCTTATCCAACTTCGCATCAACTTCTTTGTTAAATTTCTTAAGCAGTATATCTGCGAATGCCTCTGGATCAAAAGCAGGCAGAAGAGGAGGGCTAGCCTTGGCTGTCCTAGATCTCGACCCCTTAACAGGGGGAGTGGCCTTGCTTGTGGAAGCCACCGGACTAGCAGCCCGTGGTTTCACAGGAGGGAAAGGAGTTGCCTTGCGGGAGGTTGAGGACTTATAGCCCTTCAACTTCAAACTCTTTTTCACCTTGGGGACAGCCGATCTTGACCTGTCCTCAAGGTAAGAAGACTTCTGGAAACCCTGAAAAGAAGATGTTGAAGATGAAGGGGAATCAAAAAGGGAGCCCGCTCCCCCTGCCTCACTTACCTCCCTACCTACCTCCTGGTCTGGTTCAGTATTCATTGGCTCCAAGTCGAGATTGATGGCTGCCACTTCCTCCGATACTTCCACGTACAAGCTGTCATCCTGGGAGGGCTGAGTCTCTACCCGGATCTGTTCAATCAAGGGGGCGGCGACTTCGGAAGGAACAGCCGCAGCGATCCGGGCGCCGGGGTAGAGGAGGTTGCAGATGATCTCTGAAAGCACATATGGCTTCCCCGACGGGACGTTCCTCCCAAAACCAGCCACCCAAGCCCTAAGGGTGGCCAAGGAAGCATCACGAGAAGTCTGGTCGGCCTGGAAGAAAACAAGGACTTACTAAACCTGACACTAAGAGAAATTATATATATATAAGGGATATGTCAAGAACCTTATAATTCACTAAAAAAGCAAAGCAAACGGGTAAACTAAAGGCAGTAACTTTAAGCTTACCGACTCGTCCTGAACCTGCTCATACAGAGCGTAGCAAACTTCACAGCCGTCCGGGTGCCAAACGATCAAATCCCCCACCCGGACTGCACACCCGGAGTGGGAGCAGCAGACAACATGACCGTAGGGCTGGTGCAGCACTGCAGTACACCCGGCCTCCTGACAGCATACCATCTGTAAGTGGATAGACAATACATGAGTATGCTAACTTAAGGCGCGCCGGAGTAGACCCGGCGGGGATAGGGGCCTTAAACTAGAGCAGGTAATGGGACATGCGAATAGTTAATTACCGGACCTGCTGGAGTAGCCCGGCGGAACGGTGAAGCAAATTAAAAGTAATACATGACCATAAAGTTAAGGAACGCCGGAGACATTCCGACGGAAATAAAACACCTTAACCTAAGACATGCAACTCATAAAATAAAATAAAATAAATATAAAAAGGGATTGCTGCCGGAGTCCGGCGGGGAAATAAATGGTTAACGACATGGGATAGCAGTACACAGCTGGTCGTGATGTTCCGGTGCGGAAACCTCAGAAATCCTGTTACCTCCACCACTGGTACAGCGGAGGGGGCGGAGTGAATTCACTACTAAATCAGTTCCCACACATATGGGAGAACGAGGCATGAATCAAGCCAACCTACTGAAAACCAAGACCACCGGAGTGGTAACAGGCACGAGAGCAACGGGAGGACCAGAGACCGGCAGAACGGAATCAGTTAGGAAGAGCATAACCCTGGATGTGTCCGGAGTTCAACCAAACCCGGAGGAAGGCGAACAAACGAGACACTAGCGAAGTGGGTGAAGCTAATACGGAGGCCAGGAGGATGGGTGACACTCAACTGGGAACCGGACTAGGCTCCCACGGGTGACGGCCGAAGAGACCGACGCCCCACACGCCGGGAGGGGATGACACACCACACGCTATAGCAGGGAGGGGAGTAACAAATGGCGGAGTCAAGGGATAGAGGCCAAGTGGATGGAGGAAACCCCAGACACTGACCGAAACCCCACGGGCGCCGAAACTAGCGTGACGACTTCCCACGCGCGGGGAGGATAAGACACCAGCCAAAAGTACTAAGGGAGGTCAGGCTAATAACACAAGCCTACAGCAACCCAAACTCTCACCTTTCCCTGAAGGCAAAGCCCAGACAGGGAGAAGGGATGGAGAGGGGAGGAAGGGGGGGAAGGGAGAGAAATTCCCGTGCAGAAGGCCAACCGACAACCGACACATAGGGCAGAAGGGCAAGATACTGTGGAGATCCCTTCCCCCCCCCTATAGGTGGAGGAGGGGGGGTCTCAGAGGCCCAAGCACACCCAAAACAAGCGGTATGGTCGGATGGAACAACGAACGAGGAACTCCCTCAACCAACCCACGCCTCCCTCCGCGACTCAAGCGACACAGTCGGGAGAGAAGGGAGCTGAGACAAGGAAAAAAGCTTAACCTAAACAGCCTAACCCACCGATCGGAACAAGAGGGCTAGGCTAGGATCACTAAACGCTGATATGTACTGCTAAAGTTAACCAAAATAACACAATTACATGTAATATGATTCAAATATATAAAACAATAAAATCTTGTGCTAGGGGTATGGCCTAACAGAGCGAGGCGAACAGGAAGTCGGCAACCAAAATGGCCGCTCCTGACGCCAAGCCAGGGTAAAATTAAATCCATAAATATCCATGTCATCCATTATACCAGAATTCAGAAAACTGACAGCAAGATAGTACCACCTGGAGGACAAATTCTACTCACGCGAGCCGCCGGTGCACGCAAGAAAGGAATTAAAGAAACAAAATAGCAGGAGGAAGCCTCCCAATGAGAAGATACTAATACTGGCACCAGATCCCGCCTGACGCAGAAAAATACCTCAAAAGGAACTTCCTGAAGGGGTAAATATGAAACATGAGGAAAATGTAAATGACCCAGAGAAACCTCTGCAGAAACAAGCTGCAAAGGCGCACCCCAAGGTCACCATGGCGGAGGCAAAGCTTAACGCAGGGGAACGCGGATATTTGACCCTGTAATTATTAAATTAAGGGCCAAATAAAAGCCTCGATAACAAGAAAACCCCACAAGAAGATGGTACTTAACTTAGTAGTGGTGAATTCACTGGAAGACATGGTAATCCAAATAAAGGCACAAAATATCGAGCACAAGAAAAAACGTGTGGTCAACAACGCGTGCTAGAATGGAATGGGTACAGATGGCGCTGGGGCCATCGGTTGGCGGTCAGGTGAGTGCTGGCGTTGGGTCGGCCCTTAACGTTCCGGGGTTTTTGACATTGGGTTGTCTACAGAGTACAGTCCTGTGGCAGTGGCAATACTCACTCACCCTTACCTATACCGACGTCTTTCATTTTAGATGATCGATCTGGGGGTAGTAACCCCCAGCATTCCTAATAGCTTTTTTCTCTGGTATATTTAGCAATATTTATACCTAGAAATTCGTGCTTAATGGAATTTCACCGGGTGACACAGGTCCGAAGCTCAGAAAATCCACTGTACTGACTAATGCTCTTCGCACCTATGTTACCCTATTGTTCCATGGTGAAGTAAACAAAACACTCGAAATAAAAACACAAGTTCCAACTTAGCTTCATTCAGTGGCAGCTGAGGAATAAAGTGCTTGGTGAGTGACATCAGGTGTATGAAGGGTATTCCCAATCTCATCCCCCTTAACCAACAGTTAGCAACAATGTTACAAACTTTCAACAACATATTCCTGCTCCTGCTCATACCGACGAATACTCTTACATAAAAGGCAGTTGTTTGTATTTTCATCAGAACAAATACTTTCCCCCGATCTACTGAAAGCATGAAGTCACTCTCTCTGATGGATTCCAAGAGAGAGAGAGAGAGAGAGAGAGAGAGAGAGAGAGAAAACTGGTCTCTAGCCCTTAGCTGTCTTCTTACCCAGGAAGCCTCGGGGCAGGATGTCTATGACCTTTAGCACATTCTTTTCTAGCCTCTCCCTCATCTCTACAGACAGGGCCTATGCTTTAGCAGATCATGAAGGGGAGGCCAGAAACTGGATTAGTGTCTGATCGAGGGGAGGACATTGGTCCTTGAAAGGTAGTCTGTAAATGTCCTGAAGGATAAAGACTATCTAGAGCTACATTGCCCAATGCATGACATGCACCTCCTACTTGTGGCTTCTAGCATCCCCACTATTCTCTTCTTCCCCTTGCCTCTCACACAAGCCAGAGCTGGAGGAAGGGGCTACAAGAACTGGGAAGACTCCTATTTGAAGAACCTCTTGTTCCTATCAAATCCACTACATATTAAGTTTGTTCTTCTAAATGAGAGGTAAATGCCCCAGCCTGCCATGATGAATATTCACAGAATAATGGACATGGACAATTGGACCTATTGGCGCTGATTACCAAACCAAGAGCTGAGGATGACTGAAATAAAAACCAAGCATGCTGTGCTCTGTGGTTTACCTTCCCATAATTTCCATAAGACTGGCTGAAGCTGAATTACTTGAAGCTACAGCTGATCACTTATGAGTGCTGTTGTATACATGCACATCTAAATGTGCCTGGAGCATTCTGAGTATAAGTACAATCATGCAGGTCACCACAATGCCCAAAGGTATCTTAAGTCAAGGACCTGTCATACATAAAGCTTCTGTCTGCATGAACACAATGGGACCTTGCACCTGTGAGACAGTTGCTCTCTACATACTTTTGAAGAAGTATGAGCAAGAGTTAGAGTCCAGGGCAGTCCTTAATTCTCATTAGAAATGAGAAGACAGTTTGTCAAAAGCATATTCAGAAAACCCAGCATCAACCCTATATATGACAAATGTCTTCTCCAGAGGTGAGCATACACTGCTGTCAACCTTTAAAGATGGAAGATGCTTGCATGCAGTCCAACGAGACTTCATGTCCTTACAAGACTACTACTTACTTAGGGGAGAAGAGAATGTGGAGAAAGAGCTTGAGGAGACAATGTGCTGAATCACTGCTTCCATATACGCATGTGGCTTCAACAAGGCAGTCAGAGAGCAAGAGCAGCTAACATCTACTCTTGACCACGGATGAAGAAAAAGTGGTGACAGGCTAGTGAGTGGGTGGTACCAAATCACTCATCCAGCCAACACCATTTAAGGGGAGCGCACGCTTACATAGAAATAATGCTCCGATTTTTATGGAATTTTTATATGTTATACATATATATATAAGGTGATGTTCCAGGAAAAATTTGAGAGTGATCGGATGATTATTTTGGATTTTATTAAAAAAACAAAATAATAAATAAAATTAAAAATAATTCACCTCCTTCATTTTTAGAGCTATTGCAATGCGGCTTCATACACAGAAAGTATATCACAGTATGAAAAAAATAATGGGAAGAGTTTTTCTACTTTTCCTTTTTTTTTGATGGGGGAGGGGGATTTTCCCCCCAAATTTGTATAATTTGATTATCACTGGTTCCTCGTCAACCTAAGAAAAATCTAGCCCCAAACAAATATTCGTCTTTCTTTCCTCTTTCCAATGGTATATTTAACTTTAAAATTGGCCTAAAAATAAAATGTAGTTTATGCGTTTGAAGTGCAAAAAAGTGAAAACTGAGAAAAACGACCGTAAAGATCAACAAGTGGTTTTTTTTGGCACTCGTGGAAAAAACTTACCTTAGAGCATTATTTTGCTTGATTTCTGGCTCCAGGTCACCCCTTCCCTCTATAAAAATGGGTATTATTCGCTCGAGGCGAGGGTATCATCAAGTACCACCTGACTCATTGTTGCCTTGTTTGAAACTAAGAAACTAGAAGTTTAGTAGCTACCAGGCTGATACTCTTGACTCATTTTCAGTCTTTTTTTCACTTGTTTGGTCTTTTGGTCTTTGGAGTTTGATTTTCAAGCCTTTTGTCTCTCGAATGAAGAACTTCTTCTATACTTTCATTTGTGCCAAACAGATGTGTTAGCAAGTTGAATTTCTCATAGCCAAAGTTGTGTTCAATTTCCTCAATATTTATCTCACTCAATTGATGGTGCTGAGATTTTCCATTGCTAATTCGCTTTGCTGGGGCACTAACTGTAAACCTACATGATTGGCACTTCATTAAAATATCAGTATCCCATCTATTGGCAGAGAATTCGACCTGAACTTTACCCCTGCAATTTCCTACCTTGCACCTAATACCTGACACTATTTTATCTAACCGAGATTTGATATAATGAACTTGTCATCATATACTCCCTTTTCATCATCCTTTATTCATTTCATCAACTGTGAGCATATTTTTGAAGGTGAAAGTATATAGATTGTATTTAGAGTTACTGGATGTAAAAAAAGACAGCAAAAACACCGCAAATAGCGAAAAAATTGCTCAGAGTAAAAAGTGTCCCACCACCCGCTTTCAATGTATGGTGGCAACCCTGTCTCCTACCACGCATTCACCAAGGAACAAGCCATTGTTGTTGCCAGACACTGCCAGACGTAGGAGATAAGGTGATATAAAAATCAAAATAATGAATAAATTAGGCGAATAAAGGAAAAAATGACAATAGTCATTAGGAGCCAAACGTCAGCCCTACCTCACCGTGTGGGGGGCGAAGGCCCAAAACCCCATCAATTTTAATATTTCGAAAAAATGCTTTGGTCACGTGATAACGAAGGTGTTGCTCATGTCTTACGGCCATTTAACCATTTTTTTTAAATTTCAAAAATATTCATAAAAAATCTAAGAGTGCGCTCCCCTTAAGTACCTTGTTCCTTCAAGAATACTCCTACAAAAATTATGGTTTTTATTTGCATAGGAAAATAAAAACATGTGAAGGTAAAAAAACAAGCAAAATACAGTAACTTAATAGACTTCAACTGAAGCCTCTCCTATTGCAGTATTAATACCTTTCATTTTATATACAAGAAAAATCCAAATACTGTACTGTATAAACTATGTTGAAACTTAAATTAGTAAAGTGTAATTTTGAAATTATTTATTTACAGTATGCACAGATTTGAAGTATTATTTTACCTATAAAACACTATGGGTTTCTTGTCATCACTGTATAGTATTCATTTGTAGTACTGTATTGCATACAATCACACAAGCATGAATATGTTTATAATTGTAAATCCCAATCTTTTTTATGTAATTACCCAGGTTTCTATATCAGCTTATTCAACAACTTCAAACAATTTTATAGAAGTCAGTAAACTCTGATATGTTTCCTACCAATCAACACTGGTCTACTTTAATTTTTTTTTTTAAATCTGCCTAGAAAACTAAATACTGTACCTGTATGTGATAATTTATGTAAAGTTCTTATAATACTGAATATTTAATATGAAATCCTGTATTAAAATATTGTATCACTGTAAAACTTAAATACTGTATTGTATCCCTGTAAAACTTAATTTTCTTCATCGAAGAAAATTTTTCTTTCACAAGAATAAATTCTGTAGCATTATTCTCTCTTTACATTTGGAATTAATAAACATTCAATGAGTACCTTACATAATCTAAATGCATTCTACACTCTTATTAGAGCTATTCTGAACAATTTTCTCTACCTTGTAAGGATGGCATAGTATGGGACCCTAAAGTTAAATAACTTACTTCTTTATCCAGCAAGTATTATACAGTAGTTATTGAGAACAACCATTTCTAAACATTATCTCAAATACGGTAAAGGGTTACATGAAGTTTTTACTAAAACAGGTAAGTACAAAATAAATTTTTGTATAATTAAATTGATTAAATTTTTGTACATTACTAATCAACATTACCAAAATTCAAGCTGTTTATGAGAAATTTTACTCATGAAACCATTATAAAATTCATGGGCACTCATTGGTTTCCGTCCTCTCAGTAAGATTTGACTAAAACTCACCCAATTATCCAAACATTTTACATTCAACGTTTTTGTCTTTTTGCTATATACAGCTGTTCCAGGTTTCACAGCTGTATCCAGAATGCCCTGATTACATGAGCTGCTTTTATATGATACAACAACAAATTCTTGGACACTCTCGTGATCTTTGCAATTGCTTTTGTCACATATGACATTATCATGTAGATTTTTATTTTCCTTTTCACTGAGTGTGTCACAAAAAGTTTGTTTTTCCAATACAAAGTTATCACTCTGTTCTGGAAATGACCATTCTTTATGCATTGTCATATTCCTAAGTTTTACTGGAACTCCCTGCCAAGTAGTCCAGAGAGGAAAATAATCATCAAGTGCTCTGTACCTTGCCTGAATATCTCTGCATGTATGTACGTGCCACTTTATTCGGGAAGTCTTCTCACTAACCTTCGGTGCTGAGGAGAGAAGAAATAAATCATATTGGTTGATTCCCATTTTCTTTAATAATAATAATAATAATGAACAGAAATTAAGTCCTTTACCTGAAAAGTGTATTTCTAATATCATCTAATGATCCCAGGCTCTATTAGGATTTAAACTACACTGGATCATTGCAACCTAAACCCAACTGAGCTTAAAGAAGATTAAAGTGGAAAGAAACAACTATGAAATGTCTCCCCCATCCTCTGTTCCCCTTACAAGAGATCAGTAAAATGAAAGATAACTACTGTATTATTATTATTATTATTATTATTATTATTATTATTATTATTATTAATAGTTAAATGAACCCTTCCCAGCTATATGTTTATACAGTCACTACACTGAGAAACAACTTTAATGAATAAAGTGTAAGAGATAACACAATGGGATATGCATAATTCTTCAATAAAGAGTAATATAACCAATATATGTGTAAACAATTCACTGGGTACTTGAGTACAGATCAGAACCTGAAACATGACTGCACAAGGGAAAATATAAAATATACAGCAAGTGGCTCAGATATATATGAATGACTGAATGATTTTAAGTTGTCAGTCATCGTGACTTCTATGGTCATTGACTCTGACGTCAATTAAAAGACTACATAGTGTACTGTATTTATAGTAGATATAATTAAAACTTGTAGGAGATAAAATTATATCCAATGTAAAACTCCAGCTTCTAAAATATATTTAAAAATGCCACTTGCATCATACATCACATCCTCTCCAAGGATCTTGGCAAGGATGTATCCACCATCCCCACCCTGAGCTTCAGAGAGGTATCGAACTCTTAAATCCCCAAGACTGGGGCATTTGACTAGCAAATGCTTTACAGTCAAGGGGACTATGCAATCCTCACAGTATGGGCAAGGCCAGCCCGTCATTAAAAACTCATGCAGTAAACAAGTATGGCCAATGCGAAGACGACCGAGGTCAGTTTCCCATCTTCGGGACATAAAGTTATACTTCCAAGGGGATACTGTAAGACACTTTTAATCTCTCTCATCTTATTCTGGTCTAAAGAGTTCCAAAGCTGTTGCCAAATATCACACAGAGACCGCCTGATATTCGGCCAGAAATCACTGTGTAATATTGGACATCTCCTTGGAAGTAGTTCTGCTACAGCTGTTTTTTGCCAATTTATCAACTCTTCAGGCACACCATGTGCTGGAACCCAGCAAAATTCCACTCTGATACCTCTGTGCTCAATGATGACAAGCCACTCTAGAATCTTTAGAACTAAAGGGTTGGTTTGATTAAAGTGTACTAAAGCCTATAAAATGCTTTTTGCATCACTAAAAATTGTAAAATTGTCATCTTCCATTATACCTATCTTTTCAACAGCAGTTAAAATCTCATACAGTTCTGCTGTAAAATTTGATGCCTCTAGAGGAAGTGCACCCCTATAATTAAAACCATTAGAATGTATTCCAAATCCAATGGAGCCATCTGTGAATATAAAATTACTACAGGATTTTGATGACATTTTGAATGTTCTAAATGAAGTTTTCACAATAAAACTAATATTGTAATACTTACCTGAACACCTGAATTAGCCCTGGTTACCCACGAACCCGAACTATATCCCCATAACTTTTACCCACTGATCGGGTAATTAACTGTTAGCGTTACCAACGCTTACAGGAAATCTTGTCAAGATGAGTTACTTGAAGTACCATTGGCAATGCTGCTGCAAGTCCCAGCTACACGAGGCTGGGTTCCCCAATTTCTTAACTCACTAATCAAATTGAAGTGGGGAGGAGGGTGGGATCATTCAGGTGTTCAGGTATGTATTAAAATATTAGTTTTATTATGAAAACTTCATATTGCAATACACTCCCTGAACACCGGAATTAGCCCAATCAACAAAATTTTATGGAGGTGGGATCAATCTAATTTCAGCCGATCTGCCAAACGGGAAGGTAGGTAACTCATTATTCACCTACTCTTCCTATATGCATGTATCTTCACCTGGTTATCCACTCGGCAGGAGAGGATGCCTGTAGAGAGAGTACCCTCGACGTCAGTCTCAAGTCTCGGTACTGTCTGAGTTGAGCTACCTCTCATGTGGTATTCAAACCTCCTCATGGATAGAGGGTAGCAAAACCAACCTACCATGTGGCTAATCACAGCCTCCCATGCATGGCAGAGAACAACGACCTCCCATGTGGCTAATCAAAGCACTCTCAGGTATGGAGGGGTAGATGAACCTCCCATGTGGCTATTGTAGCCTCACATGTATGGAGGAGAAGTTGAATGTGCAGTGTCTTCGGTTCTTCGCCGTATGATGTAGCTGACACCTGTGCAGAAGAGGGGGTTGTTTGGAGAAGATCCTATCAATCTGGCTCAGCCTAGTTTCATCGTGCTAATGTCCTACCTAATGCTCCCATTATGGATCCTGATTCAATTGAGAATTCCCAATTCCTAGCCTATCTTACCTAACTTCCCCCCAAAACCCTGACCTTATCCTGCATTTACAAGATCGTGTTAGCCGCCACAAAAGGACCCAGCAAGTAACCCTTCTCCGACGAAAATTGGATGTCCCTGAGGTAAAAGGTCATAAAGACCGACACTGACTTCCAAGTGGCCGCGTCTAAAATCGCCGACACCGAATAATTCCTAAGGAAGGCCGAAGACATCGCCATTCCTCTGATGCTACGTGCCCTCGGATGCGCAGACGAAATTGAAGGTTCCGAAGTTGATGAAGAGCCTTTTGACGCTTATTGAATAACTTCCCAAAGAAAGAAACTGATTGCATTCTTGGAGATCAAAAGCGAAGGGCATTTAGGAGAGAAGAATAATGCTCTTGGGTGAGGCAAAAGTTTCTCAGTCCAAGACAGATAGACTTTTAAAGCCCTAACTGGGCATAATAGCATTTCGGAAGCATCGCCACCTACAAAGTCTTCTAAGGATGCGACTTTAAATGCTCTTGGTAAAGAATTTATTTCCGATTTGGACTTTGCCATGAATTCTGGTAATTAGGAAAGAAAAATATCTTTCCCCGAAAAGGAGACTGTCCTGGATACCGCCTGAATTTCTCCGATCCTCTTGGCCGCAGCCAGCACAATTAGAAAAAGGACTTCCTTAGTTAATTGCCTTAGGGGCAGATACTCTAAAGGTTCAAAGGCTGCCAATCTTAGGAAATTCAATACAACCACTAAATCCCACAAGGGGGTCCTAAGTGGAAGAATTGGGCGCTCCATTTTAAAAGATCTTAACAGATCATGGAGAATCTTGTTGGATGAGAGTTCCGGAAGATGAAAACGGAACGTACTGCTTAGCATTGACCTGTGCCCAGCAACTGTAGAGTAAGAAAGTCTCTTGTCTCTCCTTAAAAACAGCAAGAAGTCTGCTACTTTCGCAACTGTCGGGTGCAAAATACAATGCCCTTGTTTCCGGCACCATCCACGATACATTGCCCACCTGGCCTGGTAGAACTTCTTGGTTGAATTCCTTAGGCAGAAAGACAGTTGCTTTAGAGAGTCCCACATGACGGGCCGCTCGCTGGACAGTCTCCACGCAGCTAGCTTCAGCACACGGAGGTTCCGGTGGAAGTAGTGGAAGTGTGGCTGTTTGAGTAAATCTCTCTTCTCTGGGAGGAATACTGGAACTTCTGTTAACAGGTCCAGGAGGTCTGGAAACCAAGGTCTCTGGGGCCAGAATGGGCAGATCAGGGTCATTTGAGTGTTCTTGCAGATCCTGAGTTTTGCTAGCACTTCCTGTATCATCCCGAATGGAGGAAATGCATAGACCTGTAAGTTGTCCCATGAGTGCAACATTGCGTCCGTCCCGCACGACGTGGGATCCGCTACAGGGTAGAAGTAAACTGGAAGGTGATGGTTCATCCTGGTGGCAAATAGATCCACCGTCGCTGGCCATCTCTTGAGCAGCTGTTGCACCTCGTCTTCCACTAATGTCCATTCCCCTCCGAGAACTTCTTGAGACCAACTCAGAGCGTCCGCCAAGACGTTGAGCTTTCCCGACATGAATTGGGGAACGAGCGAAACTGTGTCCTTCACACCAATGGAGAACTCTCTGTGCTACCTTGTTCAACACCTGTGATCTTGTTCCCCCCTCCTTTTTGAGATAGGATACTGAACGTTGTCGGAACAACGCTACGGTCTTGTTGCTTACTTGTTCTGCAAAGCACAAGCAACTGTGAGCCTCCTTGACTGCTCTTAATTCCCTGGAATTTATGAACTCCCGATCCAGATCCCTCCAAAGGCCCTGGGCCTGATCTTGTTGCAAACACTGAGGCATCTGTGATCTTGTCCCCTCCTTTTGATGAGATCCTTCGGTCAGATCATTCATTGACATGTTCTCTTCCTGAAAGTCCCAGCGATTCCTGAGACACACCTGCAGCGAACGCATCTGGAGACGAGACCCTGGAACAAGAAAGGATAGGGAGGCCATCCAGCCCAGCAGGCTTTTCCATAAGCTCACAGGTTGCACTTTGTTTGACATGAAAGTTTTCAGCTGGCTTAAAGTCGCTAGAACCCGTTCCTCTGTCAGGAAAGCCCTCAAAAGACGCGTTTGAATTGTCATTCCCAGGTACGTCTTTACTTGTGTTGGAAATAGAGAACTCTTTTTGAAATTGGTTCTTATCCCTAACTCCTGGCATAGGCTCAAAAGAAAATCCCTCGCTTGCAGAGCCTCGTTTTTCAATGAAGCTTGAACCAGCCAGTCGAAGCCCCGACAATGCATGATGTCTGAAACAGGAGACATCACCCTCGTAAATACCTGAGGTGCTGTGGTCAGACCGAAGCAGAGGACTTTGAACTGGAATGTGTAATTGCTCGTGAAGGTGACCTTTGAAAAGTTGGGTCAGCTGTTCGCAGGGTCCATTTTGACTATACACAGTAGATAGGAAAATGCTGAACCATTCACATACCAAAGGAAGTTGCAAAAGGCTCCTTGGTGACAGGACACCAGCACAGAAAATGCGGTTTCAGCAAAGAACGTTCAAGCAACTGAACCGATTACAAAATCTGGTTTTGAAGAAAGCATTTCGATAATGTGCGTGTGTGTACGTGTACTTCGTGACTCCTTGAAGTACAGAGGCGTGTCTTGCCGAACTTTGACCTCGAATGATGTCACGGAAAAGTACGTTCGTTCGTGCATTGCATAATGAATATAATGGGGTGGGACCGTTGAATGATCGGGCATTGCGATCCGATATCTGTGTAAACTAAGAATGAGGTGTATTTTCTCATGGAGACTGTCCCGGAGGACTTTGTGGAGTGAGTAGAACTCATAAACATTTTTAGACTTTATTTTCAAAGCTATGAACACAAACGTTACCCCTGTGGCAGTGAAAATTTATGTTTCTGCAATTTCTACATTTTCTGATTTTTAATGTGACGTTTGTTCTTTCACAGGTATTCTTTTTTCCTCTCTCCCTCCTACAAGGAAGGGAGTGGTATGATATTTCTGAGATGACCTGATTTTATTAATTGACCTGTTTATGTTTTGACAGATGAGTTATTTTCTGTATTCCCTTAAGTAATTGGGTGTTTATGATTTTGAACCTTATTTCCTTAGAAGAATTTTTGATACTTTGATGAATCATTCGTTTTCATTCTTCATAATTTTTCAGAAGTTATTTTTGTTGTTTTTTTTGTCAATAAAGGTTTAGTTTTGTACTTAGCATCTCATTCCAGTAATCCTTAGATTTGAGTTAGGGAAAGGTATAACTAATGATGTCGGCTCACGCTACACGCTATCACTTAACATCTCAGGATAAGCGAGATTCAAACCTCTGTTCATAAAACAGAGACTTAAATAGAGTAAAGGCTTCAGAATTGGCCTTTACAAATGTTCCAGTTGGACCCGAGAAACGAAGGCACTTCCGAGATTCCTGATGAATTGGAACCTGGAGATAAGCGTCCTTGAGGTCCACTGAAATCATCCAATCTTCCCTCCGGACTGACCGCAGCACCGACTGGAAAGTTTCCATATGAAACTTCGTCGAGGTTACAAACTTGTTGAGACCCAAGAGGTCTATGATAGGTCTCCAAGATCCTCCCGCTTTGGGGGCCACGAAGATCCGGCTGTAGAACCCCGGAGAAGGGGGAGCGGGCTCTAAGGCTCCCTTCTCTAAAAGGGCTTGGATCTCTGCCGCCAAAGCTAACCCCCTGATGGAAGAAGGGGAGTAGCTGGGAAGATGTACTGGTGAGTTGGACAGCGGAGGACAAGAGTGAAAAGGGGCTCTGTAATCCCTCCTTAAGACCTCCACTACCCAACTCTCCATGCCCCAATCCTTCCAGATGTCCCAGAACAGGGCAAGGCAACCTCCTACCGGTGCAAGCAAAGGGAATGTCTCCTATTTTCGAAAATCCTCCTTACGATTAGAAGGTTTCAGATCCGAGGCAGAACTAGAAGGCTTGGAAGCAAACCGTACTCTCTTAGGAGAACTTCCCGGCAACTCACAGCGAGAGCGCTTTAAAGAAGAAATTCTAGCCCCCTTTGGGGATCTGGCACTCTGCGCTGCGACCCTAATCATTGCCTGCTGCGACTTCATTGCAGAAGTAGATGACACAAAGTTGACCGTCGCCGACACGTCTTCTTCTCTGAACAAACTGCTGCTGAGCGTCAATGGAGCCCTCAGCAGCACCCTCTTATGGATGTCAGGAAAATGAGGCAGCAGGTGGTTCAGATAGAAGTCCCTCCTCTCCTTCTCTAAGAACGTAGTACATCCTGCAGAGCCGTTTGCCTGGTGTGCAAGCCCCATGAAAACCGACATGATGAGGTTGTCAAAAAGTGTCGGGTCAGACGGAGAATAACCATCCTGTTTTAGGAACGCCATCAGACCGGATAACATCCACATAGTATGCGATAATGCCTCCGACTGGTTGTGGAAGGTGTCTTCTAAGATACTGGCTTCTCTGGCTGAGACAGATACAAGACGGTTCGATGATGGAACCCAAGATAGGAGAGCCTCTACCGACTCGTTCAGTGGCACCCTAACACCTGCAGAAGGGTTACCCGTGACCCTGTAGAAGCCCTTCCAAATAGGAAGCAAAGCTGAATCCTGCTTACCCGATCCTATCACTACTGCCAACCTATTGTCAACCTCTCTCAAAGCCTGCTCGATCCTGCCAAACCAGACTAGATTCTTTGGTGACTGTGTTACCACCGGCTTCATTGCATAAAGCGACTCGAACAATGCTTGGTTATGCTGTATCGGCTCCTCTGGAGCCTTGGACTGTGGATACAGCAAGTGGATGAAGTCTAACATCTGTCTGTATTCAGACTCATTGGCTGAAGGAAAACTAGCCTCCGGTATCTGATCCTCTTCTTCACAGGAACAGTCTTTGTCGAATTGGTCTGATTCAGCCGAAACCAGAAATGAGACAGGCTGACCCCTAACAAACCTTGAATCTGATGATCCGGGACACGACACCCCTGGGTGCGCAATCCTGACACCTGATGAATCAGTCCCGAACATCTTGGGAGTCACCGAAATAGGTTGTGTAAACTCCGCACCCTCCAAAGATGATGACGCAACACCTGGGTCAGTCACACCTAAGCAGACAACGCCCACTCCTGAGAGCGGAGAGACTGCAACACCCACACTACGCAAACCCGGATGTAGCAGGGTCGCATGAGACTGGAGATCCAGAACAGAAGGCCCCCTACTTAAAGAAGAAGAGGGAAAGGGTCCCTGATTACCCGAAATCAAACCCGAACCTACATACACTGCCTTAGCCGGAGGGACAGAGGAACCTGTCAGAAATGTTGAGAAAGGAGGAACCAAAGAAAGAAGAAAGGAAGATGCCGCACTCGGAGTTACTACCGGAGCTCCTGTCGATGATGTTGAGCAGGTGGAGAACGTTCAAGTTGGCCCCGAACTCGAAAGGGTTTCGAAGGGAAGATTACAAGGTACCGAACCCGAAGAAACAGGAGAAGACGAAACACCAGACATCTTAGGTACCGGGGGAATTGTAGAAACTATTGGAACCGCAGAATTGAACGCTGCGGTAGGCGCACCACCAACTGCCGCAGCAACTAGATCAGAAGCCTGCGACGGTACAGGGTTTGCTGCAGATGGCAGTGAAGACAAATCCGCTAATGGCATAGATGTTGGATGAACTACCAAAGCACCTGGAATGATCCCCGAAAGGTGGCTCGAGAAGGAAGGTTGAGAAAGAGTAGCAGAAGAAGGTTTGGATGCCGTAGAGGATAGGGAGAAATCTGAGGTTACAGAAGAGGCCATAGATCTTAGAGAAAGAAAATATACAGATTCCGGTCCTCCCTGATAATCTTGCAATACATCATTTGTGAATTCCGGGAAATTCTTCATTACATGATCATGGATATTTGAATACCCTATATTGAAACACTGTCTGACCAATGACCTATACCCTTTAGAAAGACCCAGTAAATTAGCATTATATTCTGCAACATTAAATGTCCTATCAAATGAACCATCACCAACCAACGAAAATTTATCCCCAGAAGGAAAAGGAACTCTCGAAGAGGAAGGGAAATCCTTCAACCTTCCTGAACCTGGTAAACTTACTACTCAATCCACATCCTCCTCAACCAATTTAGCAACATTTTGTTGCAAGGAGATTGCAGCCGGAAAAAGAACTGCTACTGGATCTAACAGAGATCCTGGAGCCTTAATTACACCTGTCTACGAAAAAGGCTGCACCTTCAACTTCTCTCCTACACTCTTTGCTACCTCACTATCCCTATTTGTCTGTGTCAATCCTATCTCTAGATTTACCTCTGGACTTACACTATCCGAAGAAAGGGGGAAATCTGCTGCTAACACTGCCTGCTCCGCACCGGGGGGGCTGGCACATCCTACCTTTGAGGTTTGCAGTTCTCCATGACCCCCGGCACCCGTTAGGGCTGGTTTTGGAACAGGCAGGGGAGCTGAAAAAGAACGGTTAGTTTCTATTTCCCTATTACCTATATTTTGTTCTTTGAATTCTGATAACTTAGTCATAAAACTAGAAAATAAATTTGTCATGCTAGCTGATAATTTATCTTCCAATTTCCTGAACAACTCCAATTCTATAGCTTCTTTATATAAACTCTGAGTTTCTGCAGCTGGTTCCCTACACTTGCTCTTGGAAGCTAGAGATTTTCCATGCTTAACATAATCCTCCATTTGATCTTTCGACCATGACCTACATTCATCACATCTCAAAGTTAAGCTACATTGCACCTTCCTACAAGCTATACAAACTGAATGTCTGTCAAGTTTGAGGGTACTCATCCTCCGTTTGCAAGCTGTGCACAATCGGTGAGTTGCAGTGTCTCCAGCAGTTGTGGTGTCGGTTGCAGTCATTGTAGCCGAGGTTGAAGCAGTTGTGCTATCCAAGGGGGGCATCTTTTCATCCAATTTATCCATCGCGAGTCCAAAACAAGCCAGAGTCCAGACGGGAGAGAAAAATCCAAAGCCAGGCGACAGAACAATCCAGGAGAAAAAGGCAAAAATCCGGTCCAAGTCATTATCCAATATCGATAAAGTCAGTATACGGGGGTCGGGCTAATAACAAAAGTTTGCCTGAAGCAGGAAATATCCATGCAGCAAGGCAAACAGAAAGCAATTGGGGAACCTGGCCTCGCACGGATGGGACTTGCATCAGCGTTGCCAACGGTACTTCAGGTAACTCATCTTGACAAGATTTCCTGTAAGTATTGGTAAAGCTGACAGTTAATTACCCAATTAGTGGGTATAAGTTACGGAGATATGGTTCGGGCTAGTGGGTAACCATGGCTAATTCAGGTATTCAGGGAGTGTATTACAATATAAAAAATTACTACAGTATTTTGATGGCATTCTGAATGTTCTAAGAAAATTGATTGAATTTCTTTTTCTGCCATAATTCTCTTAAAGCCTGTTAAAATAATGACAGAAAGAAACTACAGGCAACTTCTGGGGGGGGGGGTTGGATTCCTAAAGGGAATCACTCCACTACTGGTCAGATTCAGGCTATTCAACAGTTGTTTTACTCTATATCCATAAGGTTGCACTGATTTAGGATGAGCCTCACAATAGCCAAAGAAATTTTCTCTATGCACTGTTTGAGATGCAAGAGTGCCTGTTAGTCTCTGCAACCTATGCCAGTATCTGACAGAAGACTGATGATACAGACCCAGAGGCAGTTCTCCAGCACCAACAAGCAGACTTGGAATGGGTGAAGTTTTAAAAGCACCTGTGGCTAGTCTAAATGCCAGTATGGTGCACAGTCTAAAATTCTTAAATGACTAGGGGTGGCCGAATAATATGTTTCACATCCATAAAACATCTTAGATAGTATAAGGGATTTGTACAATCTAAAACAGGTTTCCACATAGGAAAAACCTATTTTTGGTAGTTGCTGTTGAGTCCTCAAGGAGTTAACCTTCCATGGTCTTCCAGAGCTCCTTGGTGACCAGACTACTGTAATATCAAAGAATTCTCTTTAAGCTGGTCTTGTAGCCGAGTATTGTGTCTTAATGATAAACACTATGACACGTGATGGAGTATATAATGGACTCAAAGATAAGAGGACATTTTCCCTTATCTTCAGTGAGACTGACCCAGTTTTCCAACACCAAAACCTGCAAGGAGTGATTATTGCGCATGCGTCCACCAAACTGTCTAAAACAGACCAGTACAAGACCAGGGAACCATTACTCTCTGTTGGTCAGTGCAGGATGATCCTTTACCCAAATCTCAAAACCTTTTCGTCAGGGAAGTGGGAGGGTTTTGAGGACTCAACAGCGACTACCAAAAACAAGTTTTCCTAAGTCAAAACCTGTTTTTTGATAGTGAAGTTGTTTTACCCTCAAGGAGCTTTACAAAGAAACTGACAGGTGATGAAAAGCTTAAGCTCACAAATTTTAATCCCAACAACCCAAAGATAAAACATTTCTGGTCCAAGGTCAAGCCACAAGTTTCAAGCCCCATTCTTTATTCTAAATAACCCTCAGGTTTTGGTAATAAAGAACAAAAAACTAAAGACAAACTTATGTTTTTGGAGTAAAGTTCTGTAGTGACTTACCTAAGCATGCTGGGTATGGTTGCAGTATTGTCACACCTTCCCCAGTGACAGTCATCATACCCACCTGTTAGGAAGATCCCTGGTTTTCTGTTGTAGCACCTATGGGGTCAGGACTAACCATACCACCTAATGATACACAGTGTAGTCAAATTTGTTTGAGCTCATGGCAGTAATGTTTCAAGAATACTGTCTCTGATGACCACCCTGTACATTCAGAGACTTCGAAAGAGACATTTCTGAAGAAGGCCAATGACATACTTTCCTAATACCATGTGACCTAGGAAAGGAGTGTGGGTTTGCCTTTTTAATGAGGGGACACTCAAATTATTCTCAGCCCTTGTAGACAGAGTGGTTTATTTGTGCTAGGGTGTAGGAAAATCGGACCCTCTGGGATGTTTGCCGTGATACCTAGGTAAACCTTAAGTGCTTGAACCAGGCATAATGTTTTGTCTGCTAAATTGAATTTTCTAATCAGAATACTATAGACTGAATAGATTTCCTTCTTAAAGGACTCCCATTTTTGGCCAGGAATGATGGGCCAGGGGACAATAACAATTAATGGTCAGCTGTTTGCCTGATGTATCGTCCCCGTCTAAGAGAGCCAAATTCACTAATATGAGCTCCTGGTGCTATGCAATCAAGAAGATTGCCTTTTGCAATGTGTGACTTGTGGTTGTATTGGGTCCGCTGAATTGAGGGGTTGATAGAAGTCTAAGCACCTTGTTCAGGGAACAAGCAATTGGAAGCCTTTCAGGAGCGGGTCTTTGTAGTGCAAAGGACCGCAAAGGGAAGTGACAATTTCTATGCTGGAGTCAATCCTGAATCCATAAAGCAAGGGTTCTGTTAATGCTGCCTTGTATGCCATAATTGTTGTAATTGCAAGGCCTTTATCTTCAAAAAGGTATATAAGAAAATTTTAAAATGTTTCCAAAGAAATCTCAACTAGGCTTTCCGTATGGATATACAGTGGACCCATGCCTATTCATGGTACTGGATTTGCGGATTCACGTATTCGCGGATCTCTCTGTGGAACATATATGCACATTATTCAATGAAAATTTGCCTATTCGTGGTATTTTTCATACAGAAATATTCACAAATTAGTGTATTTTCATATTATTTTTATGACTTAACCCTTTAACGCCGACTGGACATATTTTACGTCGACAAAAGTTATCTGTCGGGTGCTAAGTGGACGTAAAATACGTTGACTACAAAAAGTTTTTAATATTCGCGGAAAAATACTTATAGGCCTCGTTTGCAAAAAATTTTAAATCATGCGCCTTGAGGGATGCTGGGAGTTCATGGATCACACTGTTGTTTTGTTTACAAGCATGACCCAGCTGTGCATGAGCAAATTTCTTTCTTATCCCAAAAGAAAGCATCAGCTAACTCTGCTGAAAATCTCAGAAATTCTTTAGTCACTTTGTCGTAATTTTTGCACCGTTTTCTATTAGCCTTTACAAAAAGTTTTATACATGAAAATGTGTGCAATTTCATGTAGAATACAACAAAAAATAACTTATGGTTGTAGCTTTTATCAATTTTGACATACAGTATTTTCATATACATCACGATAAGTGCCAAAATTTCAACCTTCGGTCAACTTTGACTTGACCGAAATGGTCGAAAAATGCAATTGTATGCTAAAACTCTTACATCCTAGTAATATTCAATCATTTACCTTCATTTTGCAACAAACGAGAAGTCTCTAGCACAATATTCCGATTTATGGTGAAATTTTGAAAAAACTTTTTCCTTACATCCGCGCGTGCTAACTCTGCTGAAAATCTCAGAAATTCTTTAGTCACTTTGTCGTAATTTTTGCACTGTTTTCTATTAGCCGTTACATAAAGTTTTATACATGAAAATGTGCGCAATTTCATGTAGAATACAACAAAAATAACTCATGGTTGTAGCTTTTATCAATTTTGACATACAGTATTTTCATATACATCACGATAAGTGCCAAAATTTCAACCTTCGGTCAACTTTGACTCGACCGAAATGGCCGAAAAATGCAATTGTAAGCTAAAACTCTTACATTCTAGTAATATTTAATCATTTACCTTCATTTTGCAACAAACGAGAAGTCTCTAGCACATTTCGATATGGTGAATTTTTGAAAAATACTTTTTCCTTACGTCCACGTTAACTCTGCTGAAAATCTTGTAAGAGCCTGACGCTGTCTCTTCCAAACACGTGTGTGTTCGTGTGTTCGTCGTCCATCGGAGTGAACAAGACAACAAGAGCATCTCGTTTTCTTTCTCTAAAGGAACGCGATTTCAACCATACAATATTTCCGTCTGTTTCTCCCGAACCATTGTTGTCTTGATGTATGTACAATCACCACTACTTGCATTGCCATGCAAGCATTCTAATCATGTACTCAATGTTCCAATGAATCTTCTGTATCAAACTCTGTGTATGTTTCTGTTTGTGAAGACATCAAACGTCTCGCCACTCTGATGGACGATGAACACATGAACACATACGTGGTTCGAAGAGACGGCGTCAGGCTCTTACAATCTCAGAAATTCTTTAGTCACTTTGTTGTAATTTTTGCAGTTTTATATTAGCCATTACATAAAGTTTTATATATGAAAATGTGCACAATTACATGTAGAATACAAAAAAATAATTCATGGTTGTAGTTTTTATCAATTTTGTCATATTTTCCTATAAATCACGGTAAGTGCCAAAATTTCAACCTTCGGTCAACTTTGACTCGACCGAAATGGTTGAAAAATGCAATTGTAAACTAAAACTCTTACATTCTAGTAATATTCAATCATTTACCTTCATTTTGCAACAAACGAGAAGTCTCTAGCACAATATTTCGATTTATGGTGAATTTTTAAAAAAACTTTTTCCTTACGTCCATGTGCTATGCTCTGCTGAAAATCTCTGAAATTCTTTAGTCACTTTGTCGTAGTTTTTGCACCGTTTTATATTAGCCGTTACATAAAGTTTTATATATGAAAATGTGCGCAATTTTATGTAGAATACAACAAAAAATAACTCATGGTTGTAGCTTTTATCAGTTTTGAAATATTTTCATATAAATCACAATGTGCCAAAATTTCAACCTTCGATCAACTTTGACTTCGACAAATGGTCAAAAATGCAATGGTAAAAACATGCAATTTTACCTTCATTTACAACAAACAAGCTAAAACTCTTTATATTTTTGAAAAAAATTTTCTAGTAACTAAATTAATATTCAGAATTTCTTTATCATTTACCTTTTATATTAGCCATTTGCAACAAACAACAAAAATCTCTAGCATCAAAATATTTCAATTTATTTCAACCTTCGGTGAATTTAAAAAAACTTTTTTATATTCTAGTAATATTCAATCATTTACCTTCATTTTGCAACAAACATTCATGCATCATTTATGTGATAATAAAAAAAACTTTTCTCTCATGTTACTTAATTCATGTTTTTGTGATAATATTTTCTTTGTTGATCGTTTTACAATTTGTTATGTACCAAAATCATCGCAATTTATAGTAAAATACAACGAACAAAAAAATAGCTCATTAGCTTTAACCGTTTTGCTCACAGCACGATTTGTATACAATTATATATGAAATTTTTTTTGCACTGTCATATATTCCAATATTTATATATGACATTATTTTTTCATTTCTGATGCTTGCATACTAAACTTCAGGCAATGAGAAAAGAAGGAGCCAAAAATGAACTCTTAATCTTAAAAACTAAGCATGCTGTGATTTTTTGAAAAAAACGCTCTTTCCGCTTCGGCGCTAACTCCCAAACCCCGCCAGCATACGGCAGACACTTTTGTAAATAGAGGTTCGGCGTTTAAGGGTTAATGCACTTTTTGTGATAAAACTATTAAAATATTGAGGTATAAGCATTTTTTGAGGGTTTTTTTGGTGTTTTGAACTATCAAAATAGGCAGTTATGAGCATTTTTAGAGGGGTTTTAAGTATTCACAGATTTGAGCTATTTGTGGGGAGCAGTGCTACACATGCCCTGTGAATACCGGGGGTCGACTGTAATCTAACTAAATCTTCCATACAGACTGGTATTGTCGGACAGATGATATCTGTAATTTTTGCACTAGGTACCTAGCAATGTTGGGGGAGTAATTTTCACAGTAGATATTTGAAAAATCCACACGTGAAGGTCTCGGCTCAGAAAGGAGGATGCGTGGACAACTTTCCCTCCTACTGTCTGGGATAGACCAGTGGATGGTAGTGGAATTGATCTCTTCGCCTGTTATTGATGTAATAGAAATCAATGCCTGTTTGGCAAATTTGGGACTATTAACCCTTAAATGCCCCCTATTTAAAAAACATCTCCCGTATGCCGGGGCGTTCGGGAGCTAGCTTATTTTTTTAAAAATCACAGCATGCTTAGTTTTCAAGATTAAGAGTTCAATTTTGGCCCTTTTTTCTCATTGCCTGAAGTTTAGTATGCAACCATCAGAAATGAAAAAAATATCATTATCATATATAAATATTGGAATATATGACAGCGAAATAAAAAAACTCATATATAATTGTATACAAATCACGCTGTAAGCAAAACGGTTAAAGCTAATGAGTTAATTTTTTTTAGTTGTATTGTACACTAAATTGCAATGATTTTCGTATATAACAGATTGTAAAACGATTAAAGCAACACAGAGAAAATATTATCACAAAATGATGCATGAATTTGTAACGTGCGGACATAAAAAAGTTTTTTTCAAAAATTCACCATAAATCGAAATATTGTGCTAGAGACTTTCCAATTGTTTCAAAATGAAGGAAATTGATTGAATATTACTAGACTGTAAGTTTTTAACTTACAATTGCATTTTTTACCATTTCGATCGAGTTAAAGTTGACCAAGGTTGATTTTTTTCTATTTATCATTATTTATATGAAAATATTTCAAAATGGTAAAAGCTAAAAGCATGATTTATTTTTTGTTGTATTCTACATGAAATTGCACACATTTTGATGTATAACAATTTATGTAACGAATAATATAAAATGGGTGAAAAATTACGACAAGGTGACTCAAGAAATGCTAGGATTTTTAGCGGAGTTCGCTCGGCGTGGATGGAAGGAAAATTTTTTTCAAAATTCACCATAAATCGAAATATTGTGCCAGAGACTTTCTGTTTGTTGCAAAATGAAGGTAAAGGATTGATTGTTACTAGAATGTAAGAATTTTGGCTTACGATTGCATTTTTCGAGCATTTCGATTGAGTTAAAGTTGACCGAAGGTTGATTTTTTTCTATTTATCGTTATTTATTTGAAAATATTTCAAAAATGGTAAAAGCTAAAACATGATTTATTTTTTGTTGTATTCTACATGAAATTGCACACATTTTGATGTATAACACTTTATGTAACGAATAATATAAAACGGCGAAAAAATTACGACAATGTGACTCAAGAAATGCTAGGATTTCTTGCGGAGTGAAGGAAAAAGTTTTTTTCAAAAATTCACCATAAATCGAAATTTTGTGCTGGAGACTTTCCGTTTGTTGCAGAATAAAGGTAAATGATTGATTGTTACTAGAATGTAAAATTTTGGCCTACGATTGCATTTTTCAAGCATTTCGGTCGAGTCAAAATTGACCGAATGTTAAAATTTTGTCAGTTATCGTGATTTAAATGAAAATATTTCAAAACTGTTAAAAGCTAAAAGAATGATTTATTTTTTGTTGTATTCTACATGAAATTGCGCACATTTTGATGTATAACACTTTATGTAACGAATAATATAAAATGGCGAAAAAATTACGACAAGGTGACTCAAGAAATGCCAGGATTTTCAGTGAAGGAAAATGTTTTTTTCAAAAATTTACGGATGCCCCTCAGGACACCCCGATGCTTCCTAAGCGTCGTAAAAGGCACTGGATGTGATCCTTGGTCGCCTTCAGTCACACGTGGGCCAACAACACGGCGCTGAGAAGCTGGGTCACTTTGGCTGCTGGGTCCTTCTCCAGCATCCCAGTCTAAAACTCGTCTCACACGCTCACTACTGACAGGCAGTATGCGCCTTTCACGGTCCTGATGGCTTTGAGACATCTCTGCAAACGTCTTGTTGCAGCACAAATACGCAAACACTCACCAAAGTTCTGCAAAACACGGAGGCGTCAAAAAATCGCTCTCGCACAGTCCGACGCTGATGCTGTCTGGTACGAGAAGGAGGGAATTCGCGCATGCACATCTGGGTGACGCTTATAAACAAAAAAACAGCTTGATCCGTGAACTCCCAGCATCCCTCAAGGCGCGTGATTTGAAACCTTCCACAAACTAGGCCTATAATTATTTTTCTGCGAATATTTAAAAAAAGCATTTTTAGTCGACATATGGTACGTCCACTTGACATCCAACAGACAATTTTCGTCGACGTATGGTACATCCATTAGGCGTTTAAGGGTTAAGTAAGCTGTTCCTTTGAAGGCTAGAAGCTGGCTCAAAACCTTCGAAATCTGGAACAATGGAGGAAAAAGGTATGATGTCCTCCAATTGTTCCAGTCTTGTTGGAAGGGACCTCTTGCTGTTGCTTGACTGTCCAAGTTCGGAGACACTTATAAGGTTGTCCCCGGTTATTAGAGGGGTTCTGTTCCGACAGCGTGACAATAAGCGAAAATCACCAATAGCCGAAAATCAGCGATTTTCGGCGCTTATTGCTGCCAATAACTAGGTATCGGTACCTCTGTTAGGTATGCATCGACGCCAATACCCAATTATTGGCGCTGATAACAGAAATCAACACATATCGGCACCGAAAATGACTGATTTTTGTCGCCAGACAAGTGCCGTAAAACCAGACTGCTGACAACCGAGCCCACCAATAACCAGGGACTGCCTGTACTGGGAGTTTGTGATTTTCGTATGTGTCTCTTCTGGAGGTTTGAGTTTTTTGAGAAACAAAAAGACAGCCATCAGCTCCAGCTGATATGACAATTCCTCGGAGTAGCTAACCACCTCCCTACCACCTGACGATCCTCCCAATGTCCTCCCCAACATGTCAACGAGGCATCTGTGTGTACTGTCACCCGTACAGACAGAGGAGTCAGGATGACCTGTTTTGCCAGAGATTCCTTCCGGATCCAGGGCTGAAGTATCTCCCCAGCTTTTTTATTCTTTCGATAAGGTCGGTCTCACATCTTTTTTCTTGCGTGTGATAGCCAGAATTTCTTCACAATTTTTTAGTTGCCATCTGAGTAAAGTATTGAATCATGTTACTGATACGAACTGCAACAGACTCATCATACATTCTAATTGCCATCTGGAAACTCTGGGCTGTGCAAGGAATGTTTTGAGGTTTTTCCTTATTCTGTTTTGAGTATTGATGGGGAGAGACAATAGGCTGTGGAGAGTATCCCAACAAAGTCCAAGCCACTGAAAGCATCTGCTGGGCGTGTGATGGGAATTTTTTCTAATTTATTATAAAACCTTTTGACTGGAGTCTGTTGACCACTGCTCTTAGGTTTTTCAAGCACTCTTTTCTTGCGGGGCCCCCAGATTAACCAGTTGTCTAGGTATGCTATTATTGTAGTTGTATTCCTTCTTGTCTGAGTTCTTGAACAACTACTGTTGCTAATTTTGTAAAATTTCTTGGGGCAATGTTTAGCCCAAAAGCATGTCATGCCTTTTGGGCTAAACATTGCTCCAAGAATTCTTGAACCTGTAAGTATCTTTCCCTATCTGGAACCCTAGGAAGGGGTGGAAGGGACCGGTGATAAGGACGTGCCAGTATGCATCTTTCAGATCTATAGAAGCTGTCCAAGTCCCTTTTGGAATGACTGAACGTACTTGGGCAACGGTAGTTTTTTGGCAAACAATTTACTTGTTCAATGCTGATAGGTCGAGGATCACTCTTCGTTTGGAGGAATCCTTTCTGGGGACACTGAAGAGGCATGCCTGGTGGCCTTCTGCATGTAATCTTTCAGAGAGGGGTCTAGTTTTTGGAAGAACCCCTTTCAAGGAGGGGGGAATAAGACTATTTCCACCCCAGTACGTTGAAAATAATGCTGTGTTCCCAAAGGGAAGACTTCCATTACCTGTGCTGTCGTTGAAGCCGATCCCCGACCATACAGTACCTACTGGTATCTGCCTCTTCCTCTGCCTTTGCCTTTGATAGGCATTCCAGGTGTTGCTTTTCCTTTTTCCTTATAAGATGGGTTTGGACCTTGTGAAAAGGATGTCCTTGCTGTTGTTGTTGTTGTTATTTTTGTCCTTTTGTAGGGAATTGTCCCTTCTGACCACCTACCTGTTTCTGAGGAAAACTTCTGGGGATGACTGAAGGCTTATATGATTTTCGATCAAAGCGAGCCTTTTTTGGGTTGAGTAAAGGGAAATTTTAGGTTTTTTGTTACCTGAATTCCCCTTTCCCAAGAAGAGCATACACTGTACAATTCTGTTGGCAGAATTTGTATCCACTCTTGCTTTTTGGTTACAAGATGCAGCATTTTTACATTTTGGGGTGTACATGGCTGACTTCATTTCCTTAATTTCCTGTTCTGAATCATGTATTATGTCCATTATATATTGCCATTCAGTGGTATGGACATCTTTGATGTTACTCATAATTTCCTTATGGAATTGATCAAATGTAATAAGGCAGTGACATTGGGAGCGCCTTGCTGGAGCCCTCCAATGTTTCCATTCGCACTTTTATGCGCCATTCTAGAAAGTCATAGAGTGCTTCCCATAAGGATCTCATAAGACTTTTGGCCACAACAGCAAAAATTGTCCTTGAATCTTCTGGAAGCTTTTTGATGGCAAATTCCAGCAAGGTGGTAGAGGTTATAATACCAAGGAGGTGGAGTCTAGCATGAAATTCTGACGCGGTTGTCCCCTCTGAGATTCTTCTCATAGGGGTCCCAAACTGTTGAGTAGCTATATCTAATGGGAGCTTTTTACTTTCAAAAGGGAGGTGATGCGTTGCCCATTCCTTGGTGGAATTTTTCAAAACTGGGATGACCGTAGCAAATGGCTTTAATTCTGCCATTGACTCTTGTTTTCTAGTCAATACAAAGCTCTGAATATCTGCTTTCACATGGTTAATTATCTTGAAAGTGAAGGAAGCGAAGGCTGGGGCTACTTGGTAAGCAATTTGGGTTTTGTTCAGAATGGAAGTAGACATCTATTTTCCACTGACCTGGTAAAGGGTGTCTTCTGTACCTTTTAATGCTATAGACGCAGGGAAGAGAACCGTTTCTTTTAGTGGTTTCTTCATGTCTGGTGAAAGTGCTCTATTAGGGAATGCTGCCCTGTCTCTAATGGTGACATGACATTCTCTATTAGGGAATGCTGCCCTGTCTCTAAAATCTACATGTACTGTACAACTTCGATCATGGTTTTTTCTCATTAATTAGATAGAGTACTTACCATTTAGAGAGAAAATACACATTGAGGCATCTTGCCAAGGATTGTCAGTATCATCAGGACTGTGTATTGGAGGCCCCATTACCCTTTGATCTGAAGTTTTACATTTTGGGGTGTACATGGCTGACTTCATTTCCTTAATTTCCTGTTTGGAATCATGTATTATGTCCATTATATATTGCCATTCTGTGGTAAGGACATCTTTGATGTTACTCATAATTTCCTTATGGAACTGATCAAATGTAATAAGGCATTGACATTGGGAGCGTCTTGCTGAAGCCCTCCAATGTTTCCATTCGCACTTTTATGCGCCATTCTAGAAAATCACAGAGTACTTCCCAATAGGGTTCTCATAAGACTTTTGGCCACAACAGCAAAAATGGTCCTTGAATCTTCTGAAAGCTTTTTGGAGGCAAATTCCAGCAAGGTGGTAGAGGTTATTATACCAAGGAGGTGGAGTCTAGCATGAAATTCTGATGCGGTTGTCCCCTCTGAGATTCTTCTCATAGGGGTCCCAAACTGCTGAGTAGCTATATCTAGAGGGAGCTTTTTCCTTTCAAAAGGGAGGTGAAGCATTTGCCCATTCCTTGGTGGAATTTTTCAAAACTGGGATGACCGTAGTAAATGGCTTTAATTTGGGTTTTGTTCAGAATGGAAGTAGACATCCATTTTTCATTGACCTGGTTAAAGGGGTGTCTTCTGTACCTTTTCATGCTATAGATGCAGGTAAGAGAACCGTTTCTCTTAGTGGTTTCTTCATGTCTGGTGAAGGTGGTACCAGGTGACATTCTCTATTTGGGAATGCTGCCCTGTCTCTAAAATCTACATGTACAGCTTCGATCATGATTTTTTCCTCATTAATTAGATACAGTACTTGCCATTAGAGAGAAAATACACATTGAGGCATCTTGCCAAGGATTATCAGTATCATCAGGATTGTATATTGGAGGCCCCATTATGCTTCGATCTGAAGTTTTGTAGTCCAAACTGGTCATTTTGATGGCTCCAGTTAGAATTCTAACAGGAGACCTTGTTTGAGCCAAATTTGTATCCTCTCTCGCTTTTTGATTACAGATGCAGTACTTTTACACTTTGGGGTATCCATGGCTGACTTCGTTTCCTTAATTTCCTGTTCGGAATCATGTATTATGTCCATTATATATTGCCATTCTGTGGCAAGGACATCTTTGATGTTACTCATATGGCAAGGACATCTTTGATGTTACTCATAATTTCCTTACGGAACTGATCAAATGTAATAAGGCAGTGACATCGGGGAGCGCCTTGCTGGATCCCTCCAATGTTTCCATTCGTACTTTTATGCGCCATTCTAGAAAGTCACAGAGTACTTCCAATTGGGTTCTCATAAGACTTTTGGCCACAATAGCAAAAATTGTCCTTGAATCTTCTGGAAGCTTTTTGATGGCAAATTCCAGCAAGGTGGTAGAGGTTATAATACCAAGGAGGTGGAGTCTAGCATGAAATTCTGATGCGGTTGTCCCCTCTGAGATTCTTCTCATAGGGGTCCCAAACTGTTGAGTAGCTATAACTAAAGGGAGATTTTTCCTTTCAAAAGGGAGGTGAAGCATTGCCCATTCCTTGGTGGAATTTTTCAAAACTGGGATGACCGTAGCAAATGGCTTTGCCATTGACTCTTGTTTTCTAGTCACTACAAAGTTCTGAAAATCTGCTTTCACATGGTTAATTATCTTGAAAGTGAAGGAAGCGAAGGCTGGGGCTACTTGGTAAGCAATTTGGGTTTTGTTCAGAATGGAAGTAGAGATCCATTTTCCACTGACCTGGTAAAGGGTGTTTTCTGTACCTTTTAATGCTATAGACACAGGTAAGAGAACCGTTTCTTTTAGTGGTTTCTTGATGTCTAGTGAAAGTGGTACCAGGTGACATTCTCTATTAGGGAATGCTGCCCTGTCTCTAAAATCTACATGTACAACTTCGATCATGGTTTTTTCTTATTAATTAGATAAAGTACTTACCATTTAGAGAGAAAATACACACTGAGGCATCTTGCCAAGGATTGTCAGTATCATCAGGATTGTGTATTGGAGGTCCCATTATTACACTTTGATCTGAAGTTTTGTAGTCCAAACTGGCTGTTTTGATGGCTCAAGTTGGAATTCTAACATTATACCTTGTTTGGGTAGAATTTGTATCCACTCTCGCTTTTTGATTACAAGATGCAGTACTTTTACACTTTGGGGTATACATGGCTGACTTCATTTCCTTAATTTCCTGTTCGGAATCATGTATTATGTCCATTATACATTGCCATTCTGTGGCAAGGACATCTTTCATGTTACTCAAAATTTCCTTACGGAATTGATCAAATGCCACAAACTGTGCATCCCTTTTGGGGGAGCTTGTGTAACTGACTGAGCATCAAAGACTGAACTGCCTGCTACCCAGGGGGCAGAAGTCCTGGGTGTTACTATACCTCTCCAAAAATGTAGTCATTTCAACTGCGGTTAGGTGGATCCTAGTATCCCTTTTGGGGGAAGGATCCTGTTCAGCCTCTGATAGCTGCATGGGAAATAGAATTCCTTCTGGATGGTTTCTCCCATGGTTAGCTGAAATTTGTGTCCCTGATCCTTATGGGTTCAGCAATGTCATTTCAGTGGCAATGTCCACTTCATATTCCTTGGTAGGAATGTCACTCCCATGTGAAGATTCCTCTACTTCCTCTGCGGGGTTAACCTGGGAGGTACAGGGGACTGATGTTACTGGGTTTTGGCCCAAACATAGATCTTGTTCTGAGAAAAGGTTAAAAATCTGCTGCTGGGGTTCTGCTGGAAAGATATAATCTCCCCCCTTCCCTACCCCTACTGAACCCTATGACCCATCGAAACTGCTTAAAATGAGCTGTTTCGTTCTTCAAACTTGCTGCCGGAGCACACTACAAATTTTACACATATCTGGCAACCAAGCAAATTTTCATTGTTTTTTACAAGGACTATGCTCATGGCAGGTGGTATGGGCCGTACCCACTGGCAAAAAGTGAACCAAGCAATTTGCTACGGAACACTTGTGTATGTTTTTAATGAGTGTCACTTCTGTAGTTCCTCATATAGTTAAAATATGCCATCTTAAAGGTTAACTTGATTACAAATGTATAATTGTAATACACATTATTAAATAACTATTTTAACTTAAATAAACCCTCTAAGGTTTAGGTTAGACTTGACACCTGTATATGGCTATACAGTGAACCCTCGTTTATCGCGGTAGATAGGTTCCAGAACTGGCCGCGATAGCTGAAAATCCACGAAGTAGGGACACCATATTTACAGTATTTATTTAACATGTATTCAGACTTTTAAAACCCTCCCTTTACAGAGTACTGTTAACAAACCACCCTTTACAGTAATGTACAGATATCTACAATACGTACATACAGTACACAGGCACAAATGATAAGCAATAAAACAGTAAGTGAACATAAAAAAATAGAAAGATTGTTATGGTGCGTACTGTACAATTGTACAGTATTTTACTCGCCACGATAGAGTCAGAAGTTACAATAAAGCCTTCCTCGTATGTACTGTTAACAAACCACCCTTTAATGTACAGAACACTTAATGCATGTACAGTACCCTAATCTAAAACAGGCACTAATATTAAAATGTTAGAATATTAAAGTATATAAAGAAATAAAGATTGTTACTGTACCCACCATGAAAGAAGTTGAAGAAAAACTTGAATGATGATGGCGATGAATTTGCTGCACAGTAGAAATGATGATGATGAAGCTGATGATGTCTTCTACTGTGCAGCCAATGATTGCATTTTACGTCTCTTCAGACTGAGGTGTCTTTTCCTGGGACACCTCTTCAACTTCTTCCTGGGACACTTCTTCAATTTCTTCCGAAGGCATAGTAGCAGGAGGAACTGGCTCTTTTTTGCGAGGCTGGAAGAACATTGTGATCGGAAGTTGCAAGTTGCTGCCGCTGCTTCTTTTTTCGATCGAAGAGCATCCTGTAGGGAGTCATGTCTTCATCGATTTTGTTGCAGAACTGCAGAGAACGAACCATATCCTTGTCCCATTCTTGTGACAATTCTTTCAGCTCCTTCGCTAGGTTGCAGAACTTGGCAAGCCGTTCTAATGTTAAGCCTGTTTCTTCGACAACTTCTTGGGTCTCTTCCTGTGGTTCATTTTCTTCCTCACTGGCTGATTTTGTCAGGTCTTGAGGTCTCGTCAGTTAGCGGCTGGGAATGGCAGTCCAACAACTCGTCAACGTCTTCCGTTGTCATGTCGCCAAACCCGTCACCTCCAATTATCGCAGCCAACTGCACAGATTTCCGTACTGCAGAGTGTTGAATCTCGGCAGGCGTAAATCCCTCATCGTCGTAAACAATCTCGGACCACAACTTCCTCCAGCTCGCGTTAACAGTAGCAGGTTTCATTTCTTGCAGTGCCTTCTGGATGTTCTGAAGGCACGTGGCAGTGTGTACTGCCGCCAGTACGCCTTCAAATTGAATGTTTCATCCTCATCTTCTTGGGCGGCATCCAGACACGCAACGAGGTCCGCCAAGGTATTCTTCATGTAGAGGGCCTTGAACACCCTGATAACCCCTGGTCCATTGGTTGAATTAAGGACGTTGTGTTGGGTGGCAGGAACTCAACCTGAATGCCCTCATGCGAAAAGATCAGTCGCGTGTCCACCAGCGTTATCCAACAGGAGAAGGATCTTAAATGGCAAGCCCTTCTCTAAGAGATATTTACTGACTTGTGGGATAAAACACTGGTGGAACCAGTTGGAGGTCAGCATCTTCGTAATCCATGCTTTTGGATTATGCATCCAATACACGGGAAGGAGATTCTTATTTTTATTTTTCAAAGCACGAGGTTTTTCGACTTATAAATAAGCCCTGGCTTTAGCAAAAATCCCGCAGCATTGCCACATATCACGAGGGTAACACGATCTTTGAATGCTTTAAAGCCAGAGGCTTTGGCTTCTTCTTTGAACAGGAAAGTTCGTGATGGCATTCTCTTCCAAAGCAAACCCGTCTCGTCCATATTAAAGACTTGTTCGGGCTTGTATCCACCTTCAGCGATAATATTCTTGAGCGTCTCATTCGCGTAAGTTTCAACAGCGACCGTGTCAGCGGAAGCAGCCTCGCCATGCAGGGAAACGCTTTTCAGGCGGCGTTTCTGAAACTTGGCGAACCATCCTTTGCTGGCGGTAAAACGTCGTGTCTGAGGCTGGGAATCAGTGGATGTCCCTGCTTGAGGTTCATCTACATCATCTTCGTCGTCTTCCTCTTCTTCTTCAGCGTGGTCGCCATCATCTTGAGGTTCCTTTGCCGCGAAATTCTCATACAACCTCAAAGCCTTGGTTCGGATGGTGTTCGTATCCAAGGCTATTTTCTTCTTCCGCAGTCGGCAATCCAGATTGACAAAGCACCTTCCATATGGACGATCGTTTTATTACGAGCTGTAACAACTCGCTTTGCTGACTTGCTAAAGGTGATGGCAGCCGTCTTCCTAATCTTCCCCTCATCCTTCTTAATGTAGCGAACGGTGGATTCGTTCACTCCAAAATGGCGGGCCACGGCGCGTAACTTCTCCCTTCCTTCAACATATCGAAAGTGTCACCTTCTCAGCAATCGTCATCATTTTCTGTTGGCGTTTAGGCTCAGTACCAGCCTTAGCAGAAGCAGAACACTTGGGAGCCATTGTAGGGGTTAAACAAAGTTAAAAAAAAGTTCAACTTCAAACACACACTGTCACGCACAGCACTGGTAATGTAAACAGCATCTATCTACCGAGAGAGCGGGAAATGAAGTGGCCGCGAGAAGATGCTGCGGGTCAGAGACAAGGGAAGCTGCTGCGGGTCGGAGAAATGGTCAAAACACCAATCACAGGCGAGATTACAAAACTTGGGAGCTGATTCGTCATCTATCACCAATGGAACCAATCACAGCCCATCTTACATGCTAGTTTCAAATTCAAATATACTTTACGCTATTTTATGCTTTTTTTGTTGTAGTAGTATAGGTTTATTCGAGATGTGATTTTTGCAACAAACAATATTATTGGATGCAGTACAAAAGATTCATGGAAAAGATGCACATTCATTACATTTGTATTTTATAATTAGTATATATGTAGCCATCAGCAGCCTTACACCATTCAAATATGACAATGTCAGACTGCATCTGATTAGCATTTCATGTTCAGTTTAATTTTACTAGTACTATAATGAATTATCGTGTGATCACATTCTCTTTTTGTTTAATTTTATTTTGTACTGAATTATATGTCATAATGCAATGAACCAACAGTACTAGCAGATATTAATAATTATTAATGGAATTAATGAAATATTTGGGTCTTCATATATCGCGACTATTTTTGAAATTTCCGGAAAATCTGCTATATATTTTCTCTTATAATATACATACGTAATGGAAAAAATCCGCGAAGTCGTGAATCCGCGATAGTCGAACCGCAAAATAGCGAGGGTTCACTGTATTCCTTATACACTGTTAGTCCTTTTGCAATGGCCAAGTGAAATTTTAATTCTAACCGTCATGCCATTCAGACTAACTGCTTTGAACTAATTTGTTTAACTAACCCAAGCTACGGTTTTATATGGCTTAGGTTAATGCTTCTGGTATAAACTACGTTAAGCTAAGAATAGAGGATTTCTTAGAGAGTTCTCGCTTAACCCATTCTATGCCACTGCCTATTTCTAGGTTTAAAACCTAAGGATATAAGCTATACAGAAAATAACCCTCTTATGATCCAGTTTTCTGTTTTATGTGGCCGAGACTTCTCTTTTATCTGATATTCAGCCACTGCTGTTTTAGGCTAATAGTAGGATATTCCCTTAAAAAGGGGTTCCTACTTAATCTGGTTAGGCTACTGCCTGCTCTAGGTTTATATCACCTTTAAGGATATAGGCTGCATAAGAACTCCACTAATATGTAGCCTTACCAATAGGCTACAGAGTCGTAAAAGCTTGGTTATAATTTCATTAAGCCGAGGATACTGTTTATGTTTAATCCTAGGCCATTTTGTTTAAACTACTGCTGAGACCAACAATAGGATTTTTGTCTCTCAGCCTAGTATAGTGTATTGCCTAGACACGATTAATATAGAGCACTCTTAAATGTACAGGCTATATAAAAACAGAAACTTACTAACCCTTAAACGCCAAGCCTCTATTTACAAAAACGTCTCCCGTATGCTGGCGGCGTTCGGTGAGTTAGCGCCGAAGCGGAAAAAAAGTTTTTTTCAAAAAATCACAGCACGCTTAGTTTTTAAGATTAAGAGTTCATTTTTGGCTCCTTTTTTTTTCATTGCCTGAAGTTTAGTATGCAACCATCAGAAATGACAAAAAATATCATTATCATATATAAATATTGAAATATATGACATCGCCAAAAAATTTGTTCATATATAATTTTATACAAATCGCGCTGTGAGCAAAACAGTTAAAGCTAACGGGTTATTTTGTTTTTCTTTGTATTGTACACTAAATTGCGATGATTTTGGTATATAACAAATTGTAAAACGATCAAAGCAACACAGAGAAAATATTATCAAAAAATGATGCATGAATTAAGTAACGTGCGGACGTAAAAAATTTTTTTTTTCAAAAATTCACCATAAATCGAAATATTGTGCTAGAGACTTCCCGTTTGTTGAAAAATGAAGCTAATTGATTGAATATTACTAGACTGTAAGTGTTTTAGCTTACAATTGCATTTTTCGACCATTTCGGTCGAGTTAAATTTGACCGAAAGTCGAATTTTTTCTATTTATCGTGATTTATATGAAAATATTTCAAAACTGATAAAAGCTACAACCATGAGTTATTTTCTGTTGTATTGTACATGAAATTGCACACATTTTCATATATAAAACTTTATGTAACGACTAATATAAAACGGTGTAAATGTTACGACAACGTGACGAAAAAACTTCTGAGATGTTCGGCAGAGTTACCGCGCAGACGTAAGGAAAATGTTTTTTTAAAATTCACCATAAATCGAAATATTGTGCTAGAGACTTCCAATTTATTGCAAAATGAAGGTAAATGATTGAATATTACTAGAATGTAAGAGTTTTAGCTTACAATTGCGTTTTTACCATTTTGGTCGAGTTAAAGTTGACCGGTTGAAATTTTGGCAGTTATCGTGATTTATGTGAAAATATTTCAAAACTGATAAAAGCTACAACCATGAGCTATTTTCTGTTGTATTCTACATGAAATTGCGCACATTTTCATATATAAAAGTTTATGTAACGACTAATGTAAAACGATGCAAACATTACGACAACGTGATGAAAGAATTTCTGAGATGTTCGCCGAGTTACCATACGCAGACGTAAGTAAAAGTTTTTTTTAGAAATTCACCATAAATCGAAATATTGTGCTAGAGACTTCCAGTTTCTTGCAAAATGAAGGTACATGATTGAATATTACTAGAATGTAAGAGTTTTAATTTATAATTGCGTTTTTTTACCATTTCGGTCGAGTTAAAGTTGATCGAAGGTTGAAATTTTGGCAGTTATCATGATTTATATGAAAATATTTCAAAACTGATAAAAGCTACAACCATGAGTCATTTTCTGTTGTATTCTACATAAAACTGCGCACATTTCCATATATGAAACTTTATGTAACGACTAATATAAACGGTGCAAACATTACGACAACGTGTGAAAAAGAATTTCTGGCGCGGACGTAAGGAAAAAGTTTTTCAAAAATTCACCATAAATCGAAATATTGTGCTAGAGACTTCCAATTGGTTGCAAAATGAAGGTAAATGATTGAATATTACTAGAATGTAAGAGTTTTAGCTTACAATTGAGTTTTTTTACCATTTCTGTCGAGTCAAATTTGACCGAAGGTTGAAATTTTGGCAGTTATCGTGGTTTATATGAAAATATTTCCAAACTGATAAAAGCTACAACCATGGGTTGTATTTTGCTGTATTTTCCATGAAATTGCGCACATTTTCATATATAAAACTTTATGTAACGGCTAATATAGAACAGTGCAAAAATTACAACAAAATGACGAAAGAATTTCTGAAATTTTTGGCCGAGTTACCGAACGGGCGTAAGAAAAAAGTTTTTAAAAATTCACCATAAATCGAAATATTGTGCTAGAGACTTCCAATTTGTTGCAAAATGAAGGTACATGATTGAATATTACTAGAATGTAAGAGTTTTAGCTTACAATTGCGTTTTTCTACCATTTCGGTCAAGTCAAAGTTGACCGAAGGTTGAAATTTTTTGTAGTCGACGTACGGTACGTCCACTTGACACCCAACAGACAATTTTAGTCGACGTATAATACGTCCAGTAGGCGTTTAAGGGCTAATATGTAACCTTATAGTTAGGATACCATTTTTATCTAACCCAGGTTGTTGTTCATGTCTAGTTCTAGGCTATTTGGTCTATTATATAAAACATTAACTTACTAATGTGTAACCTTATAGTTAGGTTATCACTTACCTAACCTAGGATATTGTCTAATCCAGATTATTTGATTCACCCGCAAGGGTATGGGTTTAACCAGTAGTCTTTACATAAAACACAACTACCTTGATATGTAGCCTTAAAGTTATTCTACCATCTCATCTATCACAGATTACTATTTCATTTAGCGCTCAACAATGGGATGTGTCGTAAAAGTTATCACTTAACCTGACATTATTCAGATCAAGCCTAAGCCTACAGGCTACATAAAGGGAAAATTTTTTTTAAGCCTGTTTATTATCTAATCTTACGGTAGCTGGTGTAAACTTGGCTGCTGCCTAGGCCCATAACAGAGAATGTCTTAAACAGTTCTTACTTACCTTAATATAGGTTACTACCTAATCTAGGTTATTTAGTTCACATTTAAGGATAAGTAATCCTAGGTTATAAGCTACATACTACATCCACTATTAATCCAGTCTAAATTGTTCTCACTGAATCTGATGTAGGCTCCTGCCTAGACTATTGCTGACATCGTTATCTGAAAGGATTATCTATATTAATGATAAAGTGTGGGACATTTCTTTTAGTTAAAACATCTAAATACAGTAGAATGAAAAATTCCTCAAAACACTTTGCACTTTTTACAACTAGCCACTTTGTGGCTTTCACACAAACTAATTACCTGTTCCACAGTTTAAAACTAAAAATTTAACTGGAACTTAAAAATAAGGACTTAACTTTCAATTGTAGATGTTTCCATGATCCTCGTTAGTGAAAACAGAGAATAAAAATCTGAAATAAGGAGCGTTCTGGCTTTCGGTGAACTTTCTTGTCACTTGACCAGGAGAGTAATGGTTCCCTGGTCTTGTACCGGTCCATTTGTAGACAATATGGCAGATGCACATGTGCTATAGTCACATCTTCTTGCAGGTTTTGATGTTGGAACACGGTCAGCTTTGCTGAGGGTACGAGAAAATGCTCTCTTATCTTTGAGTCCATAATATACTCCATCACGTGTCATAGTGTTTAACATTACAACACAGTACTGTACCCGGCTACAAGACCAGCTTAAAGAGAATTCTTTGATACTAGTCTGGTCACCATGGAGCTCTGGAAGACCATGGAAAGGTAACTCCTTGAGGATGAAACAAGCAACTACACTATCAAAAGAAGTGTTATGCAATCAGCTCCCTAGGATGTGTGTGCTAAGACTTTAAAGATATTTAAAATTTCTAAGCATTTAGCTTTCAGCATCTTAAGATGTGAAGCCCATGTCAACATTCAGTCAAAAACTGAGCCTAAAATTCACGTTTCTTCCACACATGGGATTCTTTGTCCTTTAAGATATACATCAGGCTCTGGATGTAGTCCACAAATGCGGCAGAAATGAACAGCAACAGTTTTGCTGTTTGAGAACTTGAAGCCATTCAAATCTGCCCATTTGGTTATTCGATTAATTGTCAACTGAAGTTTTCTTTCAATTGTGGACATTCTTGCTCCAGAAAATGATATGGAAATGCCATCCACAAAAATTGTATGAAGGACATCACGAGGAATAATTGCAAAAATGCCATTTATTGCCAAGGCAAACAGAGTAACACTGAGCACGCTACCTTGATGGACTCTTACTTAGCATTTTCTTTCACACAGAGTATTACATACTCTTACCTGAAAGTGTCTGTGTGTTAAAAATGCTCTCAGGTAGCTCCCCCTCTTAATCCACAATCATAAATAACTTTAAGAATTCCACATACCCAAGCAGTGTCATGCACCTTTTCAAGGTCAAAGAATACTGTCATGTGATGCTGCTTGAATGCAAATGTCACAAATAGATGACTTAAGACGGACTAGGGCGTCTGTTGTCGAGTGCAATTTTTGAAATCCACACTGTGCAGGTGATAAAATCCCCTTTTTTCCCAAGATCCAGACAGGCTTTGCACTGACCATCTTTTCCATTATCTTGCACAGACAACAAATGAGTGCAATTGGTCAGTAGCTTGTTGGTAAAAACTTATCCTTACCAGGCTTTATAAAGCCTAAAATAATTGCTAGTTCCCATACAGTTGGGTAACTAGTGTCACGCCATATCCTGTTAATAATACTTATAATAAAAACCTTTGTGTTTATTGATAATTGCCTTATCATAGCATAAGGAATGTCATCAAGACCTGGGGCTGTATCATTACAAAAAGCTAGAGCTGAACCAAACTCCTTCTCATGAAAAGGCATTTTATATGACCCACCTTTATTTGCTGTAAAGTCAAGTGGTTTCTGTTCTTCTTGATTTCTATAATGAAAACTAGGAGCAGCTTGTGACTTGTGATACATGTTAAAATGTTTTGTCTGAGCTTTACTAACCTCTACTGAACCAGTCATGAATTGACCATTCACTCTGAGAACTAGAGGTGTAAAATTTGGTGTGAATTTTCCTGCTATCTTTGGACTTTTCTCCAAACAGCTGAAGGTGGCGTTCTGTTCTTAACTAAGGACGCAAAGGATGACCAAGATTGATGTCTTGCTACTTTTGTTTCAGGGCAGAATTGTGCTTGTGATTTCTTGCATATAATCAAATTTTTCCTCTGTATGGTGCCTGTGGTATCGAGTAAAAGTTTGTCTGGTAGCCCTGTGCAGTACTTGGAGTTCTGATGACCACCAAGGGACTGGTTGCTCTCTGAAAAAACCTGTAGTTTTAGGGACAGAGGTCATACCTGCTGTATGAAGAGTTCCATTAGCATGTCAATAGCATCATTAATGCTTTGAAATTCATCTGCATTCCCTTCAATTTCACTAGGGTCTTGAAATTTAATCCAGTCAGCTCTGTCCAGGTTCTACCGAGGGGATCTAGGCACTGGTGGACTATTGCTAGTATTTATTACAATTGGTGCATAATCGATACTATGCCAATCATCCAATGTTCTCCAGTTCAAGTCCATAATGCAGTTAGAACTCACTATCGAATGGTCAATACATGACAAGGTGCCTGTCTGTATATGGAAAAGAGTAGGTGCTGTGTAAAGGATCCCTATGTCTTCGTTTTCTATGAGTGAAGCAATAATATTACCCCTGGTATCTGCTAAAACATCACTCCATAATGGGTGTCTACCATTCATATCTCCAAGTAATAAGAATGGTTGAGGGAGTTGGTGTATTACTGTGGTAAGATCGTCATATGTAATATTTTTATTAGGGGGCAAGTAAATAGAGCAAATAGTATATCTTCTCCCTATGTCAATTTATACAGCAACTGCCTGCAGAGGAGTACGTAAAGTAAAGAGTATTTGTGGGACATCGTGGTGAACATAAATGAGGCTCCCACTGTGGCTCCCCATCTGTTGGTCATAAGGGGTCCTACAACTAACATAGCCCTTGGACAAGCAGTATTGCTGTCCACCTTGCTCTCTTGTAGACAAACAGTAATAGAGAGCATTCATGGATGAGTAGTTTCAACTCATCATATTTAGCCCTCAGACCTTGACACTTCCATTGTAAGATGTTAGACATGAAAATGATTTATTTTTTGAAGAGACTATAAAAGGTCTTTTCATTAGCAATTTTTGGGTTACATAAATTTTTTGGATTTAATTTTGATCTTGATATCTTAGGCTTCACACTAATCTGTTTTTTGATTCTTTAGTGATCTGGCTAGAAGACCAATGAACATCAGCATTGACTATGTGGATGATTAAGTCATTTGGTTCATTGTCAATTGAAGAAATTACTTCATATCTATTGGATATTTGGTTTTATGACCTTGGGGAGACAGTGATGGAGGTCTCTCTCTTCTATGGTAGGATGGGGAGCTATCTGGTCTAGACACCTCCCACTTTATTGGTGTCTCTGGTAGCTCCTCAGAATGTTCGTCCTCTCCTAAGTTAGGCAGAGATACTGCCCGAGAGAGGTACGTAGATTTGTCTATGGGGAGGGGGGAAGACTGTAAAAAGGCAGTGCATCTGCCTTGAGGGGTGTTGGTAAAACCCTCTGGGGTAGTGAGCTTGTCTTCACATGCTCTTTCCTTACTTTGGATAGTTGTTTGGTAGGCCTGAATGACCCTCTTTCAGTCTTAGAAGATGGTGAATTTGTTGGCAGGAGAAAATTAGGTTTTTATTTTAACGTTTTGGCATAATTTTGGGTTGTGTTTATTAGGCTTTTGGCATACAGTTTTATAGATAAGCAAGATGTTACTTTGTCATTCATTTTTTCATACTTTCCATGCTATAATTACAACTTTTTGCATATCAAGAACGAGGAAAATATAGTAAATTAGGTAAGATTTTTGTATAATTCTATGGAAGTCCCAGACTTTTTCTGGTAGATAAGCAGGAGAGGGATGTAGCCCTAACTGTCAATCATTTTGACATATTGACATGAAGGGTCTGGGCATCTCTCTCTCTTTCTCTCTCTCTCTGAGAGAAAATGGCTGTGCCTGAATATTGGGGTATCTTGATTAGTTTTCACATAGCTGTAAGCCATATATTTTTAAGGGCAATGCTGTAAGATGGCTTTGAAATTATACTAAAGTGTTTTAGGATGATAGTTTAAGGTATATTTGTTGTCTGAACTATTAAAATAGACAGTAAACTATTAAAATAGGCAGTTATAAGCATTTATAGAGGGGGAGGGTCTTTGGTGTTCAAACTATTGAAATGGGCAGTTATCAGCATTTTTAGAAGGGGGTGTCATGCATTTGCTGATTTAAGCTATTTGCAGGTGGTTGTGGTCCCTATCCCCCATGAATACTGGGGGGTTGACTGTACTTTAAAAATTTTTTTTATATGTTCCAACAGAAATACAAACCACTGCCTTTTACATGGGAGACTCAGTCCTTAGGTGGGAGGTCATCTCCATTAACTGACTGGAAGTTGAAACCCACCCAGAAATGCCATGATGTGAGCAAAGGTGATGACTCCTGTAACCTCCAACTCAATCTGTCATAGGGATACCAGAGTGGTAGGACCCTAAGCCTGAGTGAGTGTCTAGTCTCACTTAAGTACAGAAAAGTTCAAAGGACTATGTGCAACCATAAGGGTTACACAAAGCTAGAAAGAAACTATATCTGGCTAGTAAGAATGATGGGTTCACAATACAATATAGCTTTACCTCTGGCCCCCTTCCCCTGTTGATGGGAAGCAGAGAGTTGCATCTTAAACCCTTCTTACTCTCCTCTGAGAATGCAGCAGTAGTTGAGTTCCTAGGGGTATCTTCACCTTCCTCACAAATGCAACTCTCACCCAAGAGAGGTGTGTACTTGGGAGGAGCAGAGATGTGGTAGATTAAATCTTCAAAGCTACCTCCTCTATCAAAAATCTATTAGCGGTCAATAAATTCTCCCTGCAATGAACTATTAATGGAATGGTGGGGATCCATCTAAACTGAAGGAATGAAGGTTCACTATGCTCGCTAACACCATTCATACCTCCAAATATGACACTTCTCATTTAACAAAACGCTCAAAACAAAAGCATAAGCTCAACTCAGCTGCCAGAAGGAGTGCAGTTAACAAACTTTCAAGCTTGTGCTGAAGGATACTCCTGAATAAAAGGCAATGGTTTGTATTTCCATATGAACACATAAAGGTTTTATACAATTACAAGCAACTTCACCTGTGTAGAAATGCTTACCTTTAGTAACTCCTTCTGTAGACTGTTTTACTGCTTTCTCTAAGGCTTCAGGTAGGCTCTCCATTACATACATAAGCTCCTTTGCCCCTAGAGTGGCCAGCTGCTTAGTTAAAGTACCACTTTTGGTATCCCATGGAATTTGAATTTTAGCAGCTCTTAATATTCTTCCAGCATCAAACCTGTCACAGATATGAAGATAAATGGCAACTTAAGCACTAAAAGACATCAATAAATTTAAACTATAAATAAGAGCTGAAGAATATAGCTTTAATTTTATCCTGTAAGATGGCACTGCCTATAGTGTGCATTGTGTGCAAACTGTGAGTAATATTAAAGGGTCTTTGAAGCATACCTTCATCCCAAGCTAAAGCACTTCCTGTGTTCCCCATTAACTATTCCCTTTGTTCTCTTTATAACTAGTTGTCCAATTTTAACATAGCCTTGTCTGTTTCAGTTCTCTTCATCATCATCACAATTTTTTCCCTTACATAACCCTTTTGTGGGGTTTGACATAAAATGAGCTCTCTCCACCTAGTCTATTTCTGTTGTGTGAAGTTTCTGCCTGAATTCCCAATGGTCCTCATCCTGCTATTTCAATACCTACTACTTTTCTGACTTAACTGTTCTCATAACTTTTCAACATTTGTCCAAACCATCTCAACCTTAGAGATATCAGTTCATTTTCCAGATGCTAGATACAATTTCTTTCTATAATCCTCACCTACAATATGATCTTTCCAGCACATTCCAGCCATGAATCTAACATTCCATAGTCATACCTCTATAAAATCTCGGCTTATTATTATTAATTATTAATTATTATTATTCAGAACATGAACCCTATTCATAAGAAATAAGCCAACAAGGGCCACTAACTTGAAAATCAAGCATCCAAAGAATATGGTGTTCATTTGAAAGAAGTAACAAAAGGAAACAGGAAACACAGAAAGAAGAGATCAGTTATTAGGAAAGAAAAAAATAACAAATAACTAAATAGATAAAAATGTAAGTAAATTATTAAAACACAAGAACTTTTTTAGGACAGTAATGTGTTGCATCTTTGCTTGAACTTTTGAAGTTTCAATTGCACAACATCCTCCAACAGTGTGAGGAATAAAGGACTTCTGGAAATGGGAAGTTTGACAGTGAGGCATATTTACTGCACATTAGTGTTGCTGTTCAGCAAATCTGGTTGCTCTCTGCAGAAAAAGAGGATCAGGGATCAATTGTGAATACTGTATGAAAGATCTCTTGTTAAAATACAACTTATGAAAATTTGACAAACAAGACCATCTGTCAATGGTCCAAGTCATAACTGCTAATGTTAGGAAACAGAAACCTACCACAAAGAACCACTATTATAAATATATATAAGGCAAATGCTGACACTTTCATTACATGTTTATCGAGTGTAAGATGTGAGTCAAAAGATACACCAAGAATAGTTAAAACTTTAGATCCATTCAGCAAAGTTCCATCCACCTGAAGAGGAGGATGGGGTGGAAAATCTGTACGAGATCTGCTAATCCACAGTGTTTTCGTTTTACTGGAGTTCAGCCTCATACCCCAGCAACCACACCATTTACTAATCTGCTCCATGCCACAGCTGAGACTAAGGGCAGCTTCATTTCTCATAAGTGGAGACTTTACTATACCGACAAGTGTTGCATCATCAGCATATTGAACAATCATGCTTTCCAGGCCAACAACCATATCACTCGTACACCTAAAAGTAACAGTGGACAAAGAACACTACCTTGTGGAACTCTGAACACAATAGGTCTTGGTTTACTAAAGATCCCATCACCAGCAACTTGCTGCTGCCTACCTGTAAGGAAATCTTGAAGTAATCTAAAACATACCCAGCCACTTCAAAAACTCTGAAGTTTACTACATTAAAAGCAGCACTAAAATCTATTTGAATTGTACTATACACTCAAAACCCTTATCATGGTTTTCTTGCATATGGCATGTCAAGCCCTGAAAGAGCATTGCAAGTACCTAACTGCTTCCCATATGCATACTGACTATCAGCTAGCAATCCTTTAGATTCCACATACTTATATAGTGGTTTAAAGTACCAATAAGTTTTTCTGCAACTGTCTGCAGATATGCAACTCTTTGGAACAGACACTGTATTACTAAGCTTGCGCTCATCCACAGAGATACTACGTCGATTTACAAATCTATAGAATTTACTAATCTTGGGAGACAACACCCTAGAAACCTTTTTAAAAAACAAAGGGAAGAAACTATTAGGATCTTCTCTACCCCAGCTATCAAGATTACCAAGAATTTTCTTAACATCTCTAGAGCAAAATGCAAATTGTATACGAATAGATTCAGGATGACAGGTATCAAGGAGAGGGACATCCTCAGATAAATGCTTAGCTTAAAAAGCTCCATGAAGTTCAATACTGATATTTTCTAAGGTCAGGAGCCTTGACCAACTTCCACTCCCAAAGAGGGAGTTGAAGTGAGTTAAGGCTGGGTCAAGATGATATTTACTTTTTTTTGGGTGGCTTATATGGTTTGCTCTGTACTGGGGCATGGGGTTCCAGTGCAATTACACTAGAATGATTCTTAGATTTTTCCAAACAGGAGGTTCTCAGAGGAGGTTACTGCAGTCATCAACTGTGCCGAGATGGTACCATTAAAGGGCACAGGGGTACTTGAATCTTTATAGCTACTACTCATAAAGATTAAAGTATAAAAAAAAAGAAAAATTAAACCTGAAAACCTTAAAAAGATATTATCAGCCTTTCACAGAGTTTATTCTTCCACCAACGGCACAAGTGAGAGTCGACTCCCAAATGTCCGAACCCTACTCTACCCCATAGGGGATAGCACAACACAATTAGAGTGGCCCAAGTGTAAGCCGAACCCGCTTGCTATGACCGAGGGTATTACAAGAATGCAATCATCTCCACCCTAATCATATTATAGGCAAACCGGATAGAGTGCTGAGAGTCCTATCCCCAGAACCAGAACCCCCTGGGATCCGTGGCCCAGCCCTAAAGAATAATGCAGCCCTCCAGCTATCAATAAGATATCTCTCAGGTCCAAACATTATCAGGCAGTTGATGATCCTACCACAGTTCCCACTATTTAGCTTTGGATATAAACCAAGCCCCAGCTATGATATCTTTTTCTATTTATCAGTTCCAATAAATTTTACCAAAAGTGGAAAATTCCACATATTTCAACCAAATGAGTATGTAAATATATATTGGACTCTTGGACTTCAACACAGGAACAAATTCCTGGGGTTCAAGAGCCCCCCCTCACCATGGTCCAAAGTCGAGGGGACGTTTATTACAGTATACAGTACACTACAGTACACTAAAAAAGTTTTAAATGCTGCAAATATGATACTGACGATTTTAATTAATGCCTCTAATTATAAATCAGGACCATAAGGGTTAAAGCAGACAAAGTTTCTTCAAGTACTTGGGTTCGGTCATAATGAAGAGAGTTAATGCGAGCTGGAAGTGAAGCACAGAATTAAAGCAGCTTGGGTTAAGTGGAGACAGATTTCAAATGAGATTCTTGACATGACCACAGATAGTGAACGAACCTTTGGCCAATGCTAGATAATTGTATGACGCATTGGTTAGAACTAACCATGAGTCATTAGCTTCTATTCTACCTGTTTGCAATGTACATGCAATAGGTTACCAATAAATATTCATGACATGTTTTTGTAGCGTGGATGCATTTCAACTTTATTCGTTCCTATGGAAATACAAACCATCACCTTTTGTACAGGACACTTACTACTTAGGTGTGATATTGTCTCTGACATCTAACTTGAGTTAAATCCTAGCTGGAACTGTCATGCTGCTGGTCTTTCAAGCAAGGAGGGGAAGCTATGCTCTTGTAACCTCCTTCTTGGTCTGGAAAATAGGCTGACAGAGCAGCAGAGCCTTGAGTGTGAGTGAGCCTCTGATCCAAGGAGAGGACACACACAAAGAAAACATTCAGAAGCCAATGAAATCCCCCGCAGAGGAATTCAAATCAGTCAGCTCTATCTGGCAACCACCCTCTTATTAAAAAGGGAGGGCACAGGGAGGTACATATAAACTAAAACTGGATATTCAAAGTATAGTTACCTGTGGCCTGACTCCAGCAGATACTTTGGCCTAGATGCTGCGCCAAAAAAGAGGAAGAAGGGAAAAAATTAAGTCCTGTCACTCCACATTCAAACCCTCAGACTTACATTAGGCTAAAGTACTTTAGACTTACATTATGCTACAGTACTTGGGTGAGATACTTCCTGCCCAGAAAGAATTGGGTGCCTACATAACTTATTGAGCAGTCACCACAGGTCCTCAGGAGAAGGTAACCAAGGGTTTGTGGGCAATGTTTCTGTGGTAGAATAAGGTATGCAAGATATCTGCCCTCATTACCTGCTGTACTGAAAAGTTCTTCTGAAAGGCAAGGGACTGTCCCATGCCCCGGACTTCATGGACTCTTGCATGACAAAGGAAAACAACAATCTCTTCAGATGAACTTGCTCAGATTTTGTGAAAACATAGCCCTGTTTGGAGAGACTAGTATCTCATTTAAATATTGTACTTAGCTTAGTAAGTCTGGGTATGAATGAAGACTGACTGACTCCCCTTCTGCCTCAACTCCACTAGTGGATCAGACTAAGACTTACGTAATAACACAATGAACTTCCAGTCTCTAAGGTGCATTTCCTCTGCTCTTCCCTTTGATGAGGGAGGGAGGGAGGGAAGTAGTGGCAGAGCTATAATCTGTTGGGTTCAGTGTAGCTCAATCAATGCTTCCCACCCACCATAGAAGAGAAGAGCATAGATGCATCTTAAAGATGAAACTAGTTGTGTAGTTATCTATATTCTAGTCCAATCTAGCAGGTACTGTTACTCAGCATTAGTTGCTGCTACACTACAGGAGCTGAGGCAGCAGGAAGATCAGTCACTCTTCAACAACCCCTAGAATAACACTAAGCTAAGTACTCAAATGAGATGCAGATGCTTGTCTCACTGAACAGAGCTGAGTGCCAATACAGCATATTAAGTAACCAACACAGATCCAAAGGAGAAGGTGTCCAAGGACTTGTAGGTGATGCCCGTGGTCAACCACGTCATATGACGTGTTGCAGAAGTCGTCCCACACAGGTTATCCACGTCATATGACGTTCTTAAGTTTTTAAATCTGCGCACCTTCTTTGACCATTGTATGGATATTGTTTATGTTGGATGGGTACTTGGCAAACCTCCAGAAACGTAACAGCCCCTGAGGCTGACCCAGAGTTGCCAGATTGGGCTACAAATTGCAAATGGGGCTGCTTTTTAAACCTCTGGTGACCAGATTTTGCAATCTGCTTCTTGCTATTTTTTGGAAGAAAAGGCGTTGAAAAGAGTCCAAAGCTGTAATGTGATATCCAAATTCTTTAAATGGGGGTCGGGCTAAATAAATAAAATTCGCCTGATGCGGGACACGTCCACACAGCATGGCGAACTAATAACAATTGGGGATGCGGGCCTCTGTCGGCCGGTATATGCAGCAGCGTTGTCAACAGTACCTCAGATAACTCATTTGACAAGATTTTTCCTGTAGTGTTGGTAACACTGACAGTTAATTACCCACTTTTTGGGTAAATTTATGGGGATGTAGTTCGGGCTGGTCAGTGACCGGGCTAATTCAGGTGTTCAAGGAGTGTACTGCAATATTTATATTATAAATTGTTCGTATTAATGGGAAAAAACGGTGTATTAGGGGACCTATACGGGGAGGTATGGAGAGTCAAAGAAAAAAGAGAAAAAAAAGAGAAAATGGACAACAACACCACAAGGATTATGTCTCAGCAGCCAGCTGGGGGATATGGCCCTAATGCAAACTTCTGGTTTTGGACCTTTAAATGTGGGTTGTGTGCCTTTTAAATGCCATTTTCTTTCTTTTGGGACCATTTGGCATTAAGACAATAAAATAATTTTCAATTTTTTGTAACCTGAGGGAGTAAACCTCGTTTACAAGTATGTAACCTCTTACGGGTTAATTTACCTGGAAAACCAAAAAGTTCTTCCGAAGGGCAAGGGATGGTCCCATGCCCCTGACTTCATGGGCTCTCACAAGGCCTAACACAAAAAATATTCACTAGAGGAGTTGTATGCTGTTTGGTCACCTAGTGAAGCCAGAGAGAAAAGGTTTCTTGATACTTCCTTGTGTTTACAGTACTACTGAAAAGCATCTGGAACTCTGGCAAAATGGATGTGTGCTTTTTAAATAAGTACTTAATGGTTCACACTGGGCATAAAAACATCTTGTCCAAGTCACCACCAACAGAGTCTTGGAGAAAGGGAATAAAAAAACTCTTGTACCTCCCATTATAAACCAATAAAGCTAGCAGAAGACAGTCTTGAGAGTGAAGTCTCTATCCAAGGCTTCTTGAATGTTTTGTTAAGTATTTGGGTTAGGCTAGGGAGAACAAGAGTCACATCTAACTTGGGAAGGAAAACAACACTGTTCAAAACTCATTAGGGACCTGGCTATAGGCTGAGCAATAGCCTTTCACAGCAGATACTGAGAGATTTTGTTTTGGTAACAAAAAATGAGAAAGTCCGTAATCTAGCAAACATAAATTCTGACCAGAGAGAGAAGCCTAGTAAGACACCAATCACAGAAGATGCCAACTTTCCATGGTACATATTCACAAAACGAATGGTGGAAGTACCCAAATATCTCCTTTTCAATCCTGCAAGAAAAGCCCATTTCTTGCAAGATACGAGATACACTGGACAGTCTCAGCATGTGAAGCTGATGGGAGGGGTCAGTCTGGTGGTACACCGGAACCTGTGGCTGATGAAAGTGATTGGGCCACAAGAGAACCTCTCTCGGTGCCTCAACTACAAGAGACATACGATCAGGAAACCAATTATCATGTGGCCAACAAGGAGCTAAACGGAGAGATCAAGGCCCTGTTGATGACTCAATAAATCAGGCTGAATGGTGCAAAGACAAAAACGCTGAGATTTTCCCAAAGGTGTTGGAATGCATCTTCCAGGCTACCCAGGGACCTGGAACAGGGGAGCAAAACACTGGAAAATTTCTGTTTAGCCATGTGGCAAACAGGTGATCACCAGTGTTCCCCAAATCCAGAAAAGTCTATTTGCTATCTGTCCCTATCACCTGACGCTGACAGCCGAGGTGATCTGCAAAAACATTCTGTCTGCCTGGAATGTACCGGGCACATAGCTCAATGGCATTGTGAACAGGCCGCTTCAGCACCTGCTTTGTCAAATGACAGAGAGAGAGGAAGGGACTCTCTCTCTCTCCCTGTTAACACATCCCACTATGACATACCACCTGTTACTGGAATGCCTGTAGGGCTAGCAACACCTTGTGTCTGAAAACAGGCACATTTCTGGAGGGGGAGACCTCAGTGGAGCTCCCACCAAGAGGCTCCTGTCATCTAGCCATAATGTGAGGTCCCCTCTGATCTATCAGCTCAAAGGAATGAGCTAAAAGAAAGATCACCTGGGTGACCAGTGCTGCTTCACTTGCCACTAGAGCATGTGCAGGTGGAGATGCCTGTGCAGAATGAGCTCCTCCAATGGCAACATGCCAAACCCAAGCTAACTGTTCCTGTCAGGATAGGAACTGTGCTACTAACTCCCTAAACTTACCATCAGAAGAGTCAGACAGGAAAGCACTTGCTGCTGCTGTATCTATAAGGATGGTCAGGTAATTTGCATGCTACCAAGGGATGAGGTCTGACTTCTCCCAGTTTTCCATGACCCCTAGTTCATGGCAAAATGAGAGGAGGCAGTCTCTGTTCTGGAACAACTGTATCTCAGGAGAGGCCAGAATCATGCAACTGTCCATGTAACACAGCAAGTTGATATCTTGCAAGTGGGCCCAAGATGGAACCAATATAAACAGAAAGTGGACAACGGGGGGGTTGTCACCAGTGTGAAGCCCAAAACTTTGAACTGGTACAGTCCCATTACGGGCAATGCAGAGGTACTCCATGGGTTTTGACGGAGGGGTACTTGAAAGTATGCATTCTTCAGAGCTATTGAAAATAAGAAGTAGCCCTCTCTGATGAAATCTAACCCTGAACATCCTGAAACGAGCCTGAGAGAGAAACTCATTCAGAGGTGGAGATCAGTGATTGGTCTCTGACCACTAGTTGCCTTTTCCACCTGTAGGAGATAACTCAAAACCAGAAATCAGTCCTCTCTGACTTCTAAAGTGCCCTTCTCCATCATCTCCTCCACCTCCACTGACAGGTAAACATTTTGGAAAATCTGGAGCATACATCTGGAACAACAGCATGTGAGAGTACAGGTTGAGAGGCAGTCCTTGAAGGGAGTCTGGTAGCTGTTCCAGAGAACTGACTACTCAGAGTTCTGTCACACTGACAGGCATCCCCCTACTCAAAGCAGCTGAGGAGGAGGATTTCCAGCCTCAACATCCACTTCCTGTCTTCTTCCCCCTCCCTCCTTTCTTGGCAATGGGTGGGGGAAGAGGGCAAAAAGACTGGGAAGGCTTCCCACTCTTTCTAGAGGAAGAAGATGGGCCTGGTGGTATGGGTTTAGGAGGAACAGGCTTTCTCCCTACCCCTGACCCTTAAGGCTTTGGTGCAAAGATTAAGTTGCAGTTAACCTTGAAACCATAGGAGGGTTTGAAGGCAACAGCCCATTGAATTAAAGAATCTTGGTACTCTGATCTCTCAACCACCAACTTCATGCTACTCTTTGGGAAGGGTAACGTGAGCCCATTACCAGACTGGTCTGAAGAACAATACTAATTATGCCAAATTTGCCTAAAAAACATACTATTGATGCCAAATTTCCCTAAAAAACAGAGATAGGGCCACATCTCTGTTCTTGAGGACAAAGTCCCCCTGGCACTCTGTTTTGAGATTAAAGTCCTCCTGACCAAGTCTGATAACGCGCTCAACCAACAGTCAAATCACAAGACAGCCTGGAAAGAAGCCATGGTGATCGGCTCCATGGCCAAGGAGATTGAGCCGGTACTGGCTCAAGGCAAGAGGGGGATCTATTGCAAGCAAACCCACTCGCTGAGCGGTGATGATCTGTGGATCAGGGGTGAGCTGAGCAGGTTGGAGGTATTGGTTCAACCAGGTGTATTTCTGATGACACACTTTTGGAACAGCTAAGAGCAGCAATCATGTCAAAGATGGAGCAGGCTGTATAAACCTGGCCACTAGCTAATCAGTCACCCCTAGGGGTCTGAGAGTCATTGCCCACTTGAGACTGGAAAGAGCACTCACTTGAAGCCCTACAAGAATTCTTGTGAGAGACCTTCTTGGAAGGAGGAGGAGGAGGAAGAGGAGGAGGAGGAGGAGGAGGGACAGCACTTGTACTTCTCCCCTTTCCTAGCTTGGGTCTTGCTCTCCTCAAACAAGGGAAGAAAAGTTGAGGCAGGTGAAGGAGCTTGAGCATCTCTGATTAGATGTACAGTGTGCCAGAGGGTAAACCTCCTCAGTGGAGGTGGCAGCAGCAGAAGCAGCAGCAAAATCCTCCTTAGCCAAAGTTAAGTGTTCTAGGAATGCAAAGCATGGTGGACACACCAGAATGTTCAAAGTAGACTGCACCTTCTGCAAGCACTTGACTGAAGATACCTGAATACCTGATATTTCAAGTGAATCGGTAGGCGTAGACAGAGATGAGCAGGATACATGGGTTGAGGCCCTGCTAAGGGAGAGCTTAGCATGGGCACCCGACTTGTCATCTAAGGAGTTGGTAAATACCCTTGTTGCTTGTACAACCCCATCCTAACGCACCACAACACAGGAAGGGTTTAAAGGAGTCACCAGAGGAGTATTCCCTTCCAAGAGGTGAGAACTAGTCTTGCCCTACGAGAAAGTGCCCACACAAACCTTCACGTCACTAATGTCTTTGAGCTTTTTTTTCCTCCATTAACCCATTTGCTGCAAGCCTGTTATCGCCACTAGTGACAAAAGCAGTGACCTGCTATTCGTGTAACAGACTAAATTTCTTCCTTTTATATTTGTACTTTGATTCTTTGTTATTTTCATTACTGTTATAATATTACACTGTACTATTATGTTATTATAACATTTTATTATAGTAGAGTAATAAAATATGCAAATGATATGTAGGTAATTATACAAATACTGAATTATGCAGCTTTTACTGGTGATTCCTTTTCCTTATTCAGTATGATAATCTTTATTACAAATTTTGAACACTTGCTCTTGGCCAAAAATTTTGTCTGGAAAAACCTCACAAAAAACTAAAAATAGGCTTGGTATTCTGTAGAAAATGTGAATCTATTATCTCCAATAAAAGTTTGCAGAACACCAAATTTTTACAAAGTGAATCTTCAATGATCTTCCATTTGTAAATGTTATCACATTTTCTTTGTTTACTCAACACCTCTGGTGCTTGACAAATCTGCTTCCTCTGTCATTTCCTCTGATCCATGACCATTTCTGATAAAACCTGAATTCAAAAAATTATCTAAGGTAGTTTTGTCTACAACCACAATGTAATAAACACCATCATATTCACTACTGTCACTATCAGAACTGATAGCTCATTTTCAAATAAAAGCCTCTGTACTACTTCATCATCAAGAGAAACCTCCTCCCTCTATAGCATTTTGACGGTTACTGAAGGTCTAGCCCTTGTCCTGAGATTATCCTGTAAGTTAGAAATCAAATGTTGCCATCTGTTTCTAGAATATAGACAACAGCTCCTAAAAATGACAGGTAAATGCATTATCTATTACAAACTGCCTAATGAGAACCGAAAAAATGATGACTGAGGAGATCAGACCCTCGCAGCGAAAGGGTTAAGAAAAAACTGGACAAAAACACACATAAACCAGCAATTATATAGGGAAAAATACTCAAGTTCAGCAGCAGCCTAGAAGTGACCTAAGCAAGACTTCTACACCATGTGATGGCTGAAGAAAAAAAATGCTTGGTAACATCGAGTGACTAACGGATATTCCCCTATTCACCCCTTGTAACCACCAGTAAACTACCTTGTTGACAAGTTCAGTGACTGTCTATAGCTAGTGCTCAAGGATACTCCACTGTGAACAGCAATGATTTGTACAGTATTTCCAAAGAAACAAATAATATTACTGAAGTTCTTGGCAACAGTCAAGCAAGCCCTGATTCTAGAAATGTGACTCAGTGATCTTGTTAAAATAATGATATCAATACAGTACTATAACAATAATATTAAGGGGGACTAGATACTTTGGCACAAAAATAATTAAAAAAACTGTTGCGAATTAAGGCTTGAAAATTCATATATAAATACTACATGTTATTATTGTTTTTTGTAAGTTTAAATGTCCTCAGTTACGACATCACAACATTATGTTTACTGTTTTCGTTGTAGCGGCCTCAATATTGGGTAAATATAAATGAATTTTTTTCTTTGAATAACTCTAAAGTGTCTAAATGCTTGGTCATAAAAAATTTTCCTTAATTACCCAAATGCTATATACCGTGGCCATGTTATGATATAAGCCCGAATGACATTATAAAATATTAAGTTACAGAGCATTTTTATTCAATATCTTTTTATATTTGGAAATATGACATTTTTATGATAAAGTTTCATATGTACAGTACTTACCAAGTAATTACATAGCTATTGGTTCCTAAACTACGGCAGCTTAAAAATTCAAAATTCACGTGGCGGCGCCTCTATCGTTTGTGTGTAGGTGACAAGGTCCCACCCACTATCTGGGACTCAAAGGAACAAGTCAGCAAAGAGCTCAAATCATTTCATGCTCTAATGTCCATGCAAGGGGATGAGGGTGGGCTCCCATCATGTAATTACTAGGCAAGTATATAAAACTTTATTGTATCATAAAAAAGTCATTTTTATATAAGTAACTTACCAAGTAATTACATAGTTGATTCCACATTGTTAGGAAGTGGGATAGAGCATGGACATATTCTACTCCAAAGTATTAAGTAAGTAATGAATTTGAAATAGAAAGGTTGCTAATATTGAATAAATGTTTGTTGTTTCCTTACCTGTTGAGAGAACTGCTGCAGGCAGGTACTGCCTCTTTGAGGCACTTCTCTCAACTTGTAGTTGGCGTGGCAGTGTAGCCAAGGATCACCCCTACATTAGTGGGAAGTTTGCAGCAAAGGAAGTACACCGTATGCTGACAAAGTTTAAAAGATGCCCTTGCCCTAGGCATAGACCAGAATACAAAAGAACAATACTATCACCTACACCACAGAATTAAAACCATAACCCCAACCATTAAAAATGAAACTGGTGGGTACTCCAAGTACAAAGTACCCCCAGGCTCCCCATAGACTCAAAACCTTAAGTCAAGGCTAGTGGATAGCAAAGGAACAGAGAGTTCCCTATGCCTCCTTTCCCTACACCATGCCAGCCATGGATAAATATTTCATTCTGGCCCAAAAGTGTTACAATTTTCAAACACAGTCTCTATGTCCTTGAGGTAGTGTGAGGCTGGCCTGCTCTCTTCAAGATGGATTTGCATCAAACAGAGCTCTATGTCCTTGAGGTAGTTGACTGTAAGATCGTTGACTGAGAGAGACAAGTTATGTCTAAATGCCAGGGAAGTTGTGACTGCCCTAATTTCGTGGGCCTTAACCTCAACTAAATGAAAGGCTTCTCCCTGGATCTGAGAGTGGACTTCTGATATCAACTCTCTCAGAAAAAAGGAAATGGCATTTTTTGAGAGCGGATGAACCGGGCTTCTGACAGAGCACCAGAGCTTGCTTGAAGGTCCTCTAATCTTTTCCGTCCCATGAAGGTAGTACCTGAGACACCTCACTGGGCAGAGAAGTCTCTCTTCTTCCTCAGGTCCTATGACGTCAATAAGATTCTTGATAACGAAGGATCTAGGCCAGGGCTCGGAAGGATCCTTGTTTTTAGCAAGGAAACCAAGAGAAAGAGAGCAAACTGTGTCCCCTTGCGCAAAACCTACTCTCTTGTCTATCGCCTGTAGCTCACTAATACATTTGGCAGTAGCAAGAGCCACTGAAAAGAGAGTCTTCTTGATGAGATTCCTGAGTGAGACAGAAAGGAGTGGTTCAAACTGAGGACCTGAAAGCCATTTCAGTACAATGACCTGAAAGCCATTTCAGTACAACATCTAAGTTCCAAGAGGCACTGGAAGAACTTTCTTGCTTAGTCATATCAAAAGATTTGATTAAGTCATCAATGTCTTGATTAGAAGACAGAGCCATTCCTCTGTGTTTAAAAATTGAGCTGAGCATCGACCTATACCCTTTGATGGTAGAGGTCGATAATTTCCTGACAGACTTCAGGAATATTAAAAAATCAGCTATTTGACTTATAGATGTCTCAGAAAAAGACGTTATTGCAGCTGCACCACCTTCTAAAGATTGGTAGCACTTAGTAGAAGACACTTGTCTACACCTCACAATCACCTCTGCAGCCTGTCATGAAAAGCCTTTTGCTCTGACGATGCACCTGACAGTCTGAAGTCTGTCAGGGCCAGAGCGGACAACCCTTGGTGAAATCTGAGGAAGTGGGGTTGTCTGAGCAGCGACCATTTTTGTGGAAAAAGTCTTGGATAATCCACCAGGAGCCGAATCAGATCTGGGAACCATTCCTTGTTCAAAAGGGAGCAACTAGGGTCATGGAGGTGCTCTGGTTAGCAGACAACTTGTTGATTGCCTCCCTGATCATCCCAAAGGGAGTGAAGGCATACACATCTAAGCCTGTCCAGTCCAGAAGCATGGCATCCATTGTCCATGCTTGAGGATCCAGGATCAGAGAGCAAAAGAGGAGCAAAAGAGTGGAAGACGGTGATTTCTCGATGTTGTGAAGAGATCTACTGTGGGCTTGTCTCATAGTCTCCATAGATTGTCGCAGACTAACGGGTCTAAGGTCCATTCGGTCGGAAGGACCTGTTTGAGGCAGCTTAGATCGTCCATAATAACATTCACTCTCTCTTGAATGAACCAGGTAATAAGAATGACTTGATTCTCCTCCATCCACAGAAGATTCCTTGCCATCTCATACAGAGAGAAGGAATGAGCACCCCCTGCTTGCAAATGTACGAAAGAACAGTGGCGTTGTCCGCATGCACTAGTATCTTCTTGCCGCAGACTAGATCCGAGAAGGACTGAAGGCCCAAGTGAACTGCTCTCAGTTCCTTCACATTGATGTGAGACTTCTGTTGCAATGTCATCCATGTTCCGGAGACTTCCCAGCCGTCCAGAAGAACACCCCAGCCTAGGTCAGAGGCGTGAATAAAACTGAAGGTCGGGGCTCACTGGAAGAAGAGACTTCATTTCCTGAAGTCTTTCTTCGCAAGACCACCACTGGAGATCCTCTTTGATTTCCAACATAATCGGGAAGATGAAAGAGTCTGGTTGGGTCTTTCTACACCAGTTTGCTTTCAGGGAAAACTGAAGGGGTCTCATGTGCAGCCTGCCTAACCTCACAAACTGCTCTACTGATGCAAGGGTCCCTAGGAGACTCCTCCACTGCACTGCCGAGCAGGAAGGAAGTGCAAGGAACTGACTGACAGTCTGAAGGTAGTTGTCGACTCTTTTGGGCAACAGAAAAGCCAAAAAGTCCAAGAATTCAGTATCATCCCTAAATAGGGAATCTCCTGAGCCAGCGTCATAAGGGATTTCTTCTCGTTTATGAGAATGCCTAACTCCTGTATCAGGCGAAGAGTTCTTCTCAAGTCCCCTGCACACTTCTCCTCTGATGAAGAGCGGAGAAACCAATCTTCCAGTTATAAGCTGATGTTGATTCCCATAAGGTGAAGCCAATTCCCTAGAGGAGCAAGGATTCGTGTGAAAACTTACAGGGCCGTCAACAAACCGAAGCATAGGGCCTGAAACTGTAGTACTCTGCCCTGAAAAATGAAGCGTAGAAATTTCCGTGAGTCCGTAAGAACAGGAACGTGAAAATACACAGCCTGCATATCCAGGGTGACCATCCAGTCCCCCTGCTGCACTGAAGACAAGACTGAGCGAACGGTCTCCATACGAAACTTTGTCTTCAGGAAGAATGCATCCAGGGCACTGACGTCCAGAATGGGCCTCCAGGCCACCGAGGCCTTCAGAACCATGAAAAGACGATGGTACAAACCTTCTGAGTGGCAATCTAGCACCTCTTCCACTGCTCCCTTGATGATCGGGGATTCGACTTCCTGAGAGAGGGTCAAAAACTTTATGGAACCTTCTGAATACGCTGTCAAGGCGATTGACGATGCTACCAAGGGATGAGCTTTTACGAAAGGAATGGCGTAGCCCTCTTTGAGAACCTCGACCACCCAAGGTTCCACTCCTCTGCACTCCCATTCCTTCCAAAAAGGTAGCAGTCTGGCTCCTATTTGGGCATGGAGGACTAACTTCTCATTTCTTGGGGTCAGTCTTGAAGGAAGACTTCTTAATAGACTTCGTAGGAGGTCGCAAGTTTGATCTTGGTCTAGTCTGGGTTTTTGTCTCGCCCCCACAAAAGGGCTGAGGCTGTAAGGGGGTGAATGATCTCGACGTGGAAGGCACAGACTCCCTCAGATGCCTAGCGGACTGTGCTAACAGGTCAGTGGTAGACTTCTTCTGCAAGTCTGAAAGAGTCTCCTTCACTGTGACTTGCGGAAAGAGGTGAGACTTATCTAAAGGAGCAAAAAGTAGAGTTGACTTCTGTGTCGGCGAGACTCCTTTCAAGATGAAAGAGTACCAGAGCTCCCTCTTTTTTAGCACACCCATTGAAAAGAGAGAGGCGAGTTCTGAAAGCTGCAGGAAGGTTGTGGGCTAAACTCCCTGTACCTCTTGACTGTCAGAGGCGATGCATCGCCAATATCCGCAAGTCTCTTGAGCAGGAGCGAAGAAGCTGGGAAGCGATACGAGCGCTTCTTGCCCGGGCTGGATGCTTCCAAATCTGAGGAAAGCCTGAGAACAAACGGCAGGCTCAACAAACCCCACCAGCCTCCCTTGGACCTCCAGTATGTCTTCTCCCCGGTGCGGGGGAGAGGGACAAGGACCTTCATCTAGGAGTGCTGGAGGGACGGACAGCCACCTCCTCAACATTCACAACAATGTCACCTCTCACTGCACTGTCATTAATCACATTTTTCTCCAACAGTGACCTAATAGCAGATCCCAGCTCCATAATGGTATGGGATAATAATCCAAACTTCTGATTGAACCTTGATTCAAGGCTGGCAATGGCATGGAGAGCGGAATCATGGGAACCTGGAACAGGAATAGATGATAAAGTAGGAGGACTTAGAATGGGAGAAACAGGAGGAATTGGAGGAGTAACAGCTATCATCTCCTACATTAGCAAAAGGAGTAGAATCTGTACTGGCCCTATTCTCAGCCCTAAGGGCTGTTTTCCTCTTTCTATCTCAAGTTTTTCTGGATGAGATTTTAAGGTTTTCCATTTTTTATCCTCCCAATCATGACACTCTATGCAAGTATTATCCTTACTACATTCTTGACCCCTACATTTAGTGCATTTAGTATGAGAATCATAAGAAAACTTGGTTAACCTATTTTTACAACCGTCACAACAGAAGCAAATACTGGATGAACTGGAATCAGACATCGTTAACTAAAGCAATTCCTAAAGTTAACCAGAAAAACAATCCACCGATGACTGAAAGCTACAAAACAACAAATTCTGAATACTTCACCAAGATCGGGCAAATAACTATCCGAAAAGCGATGAAGCAGCTGCAGAAAACTCCCGACGGTGATCGGAACCCGGCAGGAAATGAATTGAGCTCTCTGCTGAGCTGTTCCTTTGAGTCCCGGATAGTGGGCGCGACCATGTCACCTACACACAAATGATAGAAGTGCTGCTGCAAGTATTTTGAATTTTTAAGCTGCTGTAGATTAGGAACTAATAGCTATGTAATTACTTGGTAAGTTACTTATATAAAAATCTGCATGTGATTATTCAATTGCCTAAGAAGTATCAACAGAATGCCAAAGTTTCAATAATATAGAACACATATTGGATTTTCTATGAATATTTGACTGGGCAAATATAACTTTCGAGATAATAGCCCTTAAAGTTTAAAGGGGTTCGATAGGGCTGGGTATGGAGTGAATCATGGAGCGATATGCTCTTCCTTTGTCTTTCTGAGGACAACTGAAGTTTCATTTACTGAGTAATTGCCTGTATTCCTATAATCATCAACATAAGAACCAGAGTTGCTAGAAAAGCTGATTCCATACAGTGATCACTTATTTTTACCGGGTAAAATGAGCCTTATGGTTGAGTAAATAGGGACAGTTTTCTCTAGGTAGCAGGCTGGCTGCACCTTACACCCTTAGTGCCACTAGGAGATCCAACATCCCACAAACTTTTCTATGTTTTTGTCGTGTGTCGTAATGTAATCTTGAATGCTTTAGGAAGAAGTTTAGCTTTTTTTAAAATACCCATTTTTTTACCCCAAATGAGCTAGTCCCCCATTAATGCAACAAAACTCTAATTTGATAATGCAGGTGTATTAGCAAATTACTGTACTTTCAAACGAATTAAAGACCTTTCAATATTACCTGTGAGGTTGAATTTCCATTACGGTCACCCCTGTTACTTCATCATTATTCATCACTGCACGTATGATTGGTGCAGCTCCACGCCAGCGAGGCAACAGTGATCCATGAACATTCAGAATGCCCCTAACGGAAAATAAAATTAAAATTTTGCTCTCTGAATGAGAAATCAAAACTGAAAATTAAAAGCCAAAATTCCAATTTGAAAATGAAAAATATATACAGTACTGTACAATGTACAGTATATATTTTTTCACTGAAAGGCCTGTCTTCAAAGGACTTACTGTCATAAACAATTTTAGGCATAAAAATTAGTATTCCAGAACTAATAAAATAACGATTTTTATGATAAAATCAATTTTATAGGTATTTACCCTTTATCATTCGCTTCATCTAAGGTTACTTGCCGTGGGTTCAGCAAGTGTTAAAATTGCAACAATCCTTAACAAAAGCTCCCAATAGTTACCCCGACTCTATGGAGGGTGAGGGTAAGATAAAGAATGTTTTGGTTGTCATTCTTCTCTTAATCTCTTAAGAGGGGAGGAGAGAGGGATCTCAATGATAGAGGGTAAGCGCTGTACCTAAAAAATTTATTTTATCATAAAAATATGACATTTTTATAATATAATAAAGTTTTATATATACTTACCCAGTAATTACTTAGCTAAGAGTTTCTACTCGAACGGCAGTTAGAATTCTGAATTCGCAGTAGCGATTCTTTTGTTTGTATAGGTGACTATGCCCTGCCCACTTTTGGGGTACAAAAAAGGAACAACACCGCCAACAAGACAATTTGTTTATGCAAAAAAAGAGTCCATGCAGGGAGGCAGGTGGGCTCCATCCGTAATTACTGGATAAGTACATATAAAACTTTATTTTATTATAAAAATGTCATTTTTATATATGTAACTTACCCAGTAATTACTTAGCTGATTCCACATTGAAAGGAGGGGAATCATGGACAAAATCTTACTTTAAAATCAGTAAGATAATTAGTTGTTCCTTACCTGATGAGAGAGCTGCTGCAGGTAGATACTGCCTCTGGTGGTGCTCATCTCACCAGTAGCGGCGTGGCAGCATGGCCAGAAGCGCCTCTACTTAAGTGGGACACTTCGCAGCGAAGGAGTATTCCGATGGCTGACGAAGTATAAGGTTAAGCTTTGCGATGAAGGTGTACACCAAAGGCCGCCACAGCATAAATAGTTGCCCCTGCTCTGGGCACAGTACCACAACAATAACAAAAAACAGAACAACAAAGTCACCTATACCATAATTAAACAATGATTTAAAAATAAAAACAAGACCACTACCCAACACTTAATTAACTAGTGGGCACTCCAGGTACATCGTACCCTCCTAGGCTCCCCAAGAACTCCACACCATTTTCAAGGCGAAGAAGAAAGGAAAGGAAGGAAGACTTCCTACACTTCCTCACACATCACTACGCCAGCTATGGACACAGGTCCTAGGGTACTGCAGTTATCATAAATTGTTTCGACATCCCGCAGATAGTGCACTACAAACACCGACTTGCATTTCCAATGTGTTGCCTCCAGGATGGCTGAGAGTGAAAGATTTTGTTTGAACGCTACCGAAGTAGCAACTTCTCTAACCTCGTGCACTTTAACTTTCAAAAGCGTTAAGTCCGTTTCCGCTAATTGAGAGTGTGCCTCAATTATGAGATCCCTCAAGAAAAAAGAAATGGCGTTCTTCGAAAGGGGTCTGGAAGGGTTTTTAACGGAACACCAGGGATTACTAAACTGGCCTCTAATCTTCTCCTTCGATGTAAATAATAACAGAGGGCATGAACAGGACGCAGCACTCTCTCTTCTTCTTCCGTGCCTAGGATATCCGATAAACTCGGAATTGAAAACGAATGGGGCCAGGGATGTGACAGGTTCTCATTTTTAGCTTAAAAACCAAGCAAAAGGGAGCAGACTGCATTATCTTGTGAAAAACCAATCCTTTTGCTTATAGCTTGCAGTTCACTTACTCTCTTAACCATTGCTAAGGCCACCAGAAAGAGAGTTTTCCGAGTCAAATCCCTTAGAGAAGAAGAGCGCATTGTTCAAATCAAGGATTGGAAAGCCACTTATGGACCACATCAAGATTCCAAGAGAAGGAAGCCTCTTTCTTGGACTTGGAGATATTACAAGACTTAATCAGATTGGACAAGTCTAGGCTGTTCGAGATGTCTAGGCCCCTATGACGAAAAACCAAGCTTAGCATACTCTGTAACCTTTTATAGTAGTGACCAACAACCCTTTCAAGGATTTCAAATAGAAAAGGGAGTCTGCTATTTGAGTGATAGAAGTTTTTGAGGAAGAGACTTTATTTCTTCTGCATCAACTCCTAAAACGTGCCCACTTAGCTTTGTAGACGTTACTGGAAGAAATGCGTCTACATTTAGCGATAGCCTCTATTGCTGCTCTAGAAAAGCCTTTCGCTCTAATGAGTCTGTTAGGGCCAGAGAGGATAGTCCTTGATGAAACCTCCTGACATGGGGCTGTCTGAGCAGACTTGGAATTTCGGGAAGGAGCCTCGGAAAATCTATGAGTAGATCGATCAGTTCCAGGAACCACTCCTTCTGTGGCCAGAAGGGCACCACGAGAGTCATCTTTACATTTTGGTGAGATCAAAACTTCCTTAATACTTCCCATATCATTCCGAATGGGGGAAAAGTGTAAAGGTCTAGGTTGGACCAGTCCAGGATCATTGCATCCGTCGCCCAAGCTAGAGGATCCGAAACAGGGAACAAAACAGAGGAGGACGGTAATTCCTGGAAGTTGCAAATAGGTCTATGCTTGGTTGACCCCAAAGTTTCCAAAGGCTGGCACAGACTCGAAGATCTAACGTCCACTCCATGGGTAGAATTTGCTTGTAACGGCTCAGCTTGTCTGCCGGGACATTGCACTTGCCCTGTATGAACCTTGTGACTAATCGTGTCTGGTTCCAATCCGCCCATCATAGCAGATTTCTTGCTACTTCGCAGAGAGAAAAGGAGTGTGTTCCTCCCTGATGTTTGATGCACGCCAGGGCCGTGTTATTGTCCGCATGTACCGTTACAATCTTGCTGTGTACCTGTGTTGCAAAGTGTTGCAGACCTAGATGTATAGCCTTCAACTCTCTCACGTTGATATGCAGTCCTTTTTCTTCTGATGACCACTTCCTCAAGACTTCCAGGTTCCCCAGGAGCGCTCCCCAACCTACATCCGACGCGTCGGAAAAGAAGTCTAGGTCGGGGCTCATCGGAGCGAGTGACTTCCCTTTTGAAAGTCTGTCTGTGGACCTCCACCACCGCAGATCATCCTTTATCTCTGGGGTTATTGGAAAGACATGGTGGTCCTGATGAACTTTTCAATCCCAGCACGCCCTTAAATAGAACTGGAGAGGTCTCATGTGAAGCCTTCCTAGTCTCACAAATTGTTCTAGAGAAGCCAATGCCCCAAAAGACTCATCCACTGGGTGGCAGAGCACGAACGAAGTGAGAGGAAGAGGCCTACTTTCCTCAGACAGTCTACTACTCTCCTGGGTGACGGAAAAGCCCGAAAACTCAGAGAGTCTATCAGAACTCCCAAATAAAGTCTTCTGAGTGGGAGTCATTTGTGACTTCTCGAAGTTGATTGTTAGTCCTAAATCCTGAGTCAAGAGAGGAGTTTTCTTCAAGTTCCTCACGCATTGTATCTTCGTGGGCGAATGAATTAGCCAATCATCTAGGTACAACGAGATACTCACTCCCGCTAAACGTAGCCAACCCGCCAAAGGAGCCAACACTTGAGTGAAAACTTGTGGGGCTGTAGAGGGACCGAAGCAAAGTGCTCGAAATTGAAAAATCTGGTCCTCGAAAACGAAACATAAGTATTTCCTGTAATCCGGATGAATCGGATATGGAAATAAGTGTCCTGCATGTCCAGGGAAACCATCCAATCCCCCTCACGGATGGAAGCCAGAACTGAGTGGATGATTTCCACATTGAATTTCATTTTCTCTACGAAGACGTTCAAGGCACTTAAGTCGAGCACCGGTCTCCAACCTCCTGAAGCTTCGGGAACTACAAGAAGGCAATTGTAAAATCCTTTTGTGTTTGCTTTTCTCACTATTTCTATAACCTTTTTGTTCAGGAGAGATGACACTTCCTTCGACAAAGCCAAGTACTTCTCTGAGCCGATGGAGTAAGCTGTCAATACAATGGGCGTGTCGGTCAATGGTGGATTCTCCTTGAAGGGGTGAAGTATCCCTCCTTTAAAACTTTTACTACCCACTGATCCGCTCCTCTTCTGCACCCATCTCTCCCAAAAGAGACGAAACATGAAGGACTAAATCCTCACTTGCGAGGATGATCTTGCTGAAGATTTCTTGATTGCTCGGGGAACAAATCTAACCGAACCTTGGGACCTGGGGCACACTCTCTGAATCTCTCCACAAAATGGCTTAGGATGTTCGAGCAGAGATGATGGCTAAGCTGAGAATGCAGGTTGATCCTTCTGGCACTTCGTCAACTGAGTCAACAAATTCTGCATTGACTTTTGGTGCAGGCTCGCTGCAATCTCATTTATGGTGGACTGAGGAAACAAATGCTGTTTATCCAGAGGAGAAAACAGTAGAGCCAATTTCTGTGAGGTTGCCACACCCTTCAATGTGAATGAGACCCAGAGTTCATGCTTCTTTAAGACGCCCATGGCATACAGTGCAGCTAATTCATGTGAGCCATCTCTAACGGCTTTATCTGCGCAAGACAGAAAATTATCCAGGTCTGCGAGTTCATTACACAAAAGAGCTGGTTATTGAAGTTTCTTGGCAAGCACTCCTAAACACCAGTCGAGAAAACTCAACACTTCAAAGGCCTTAAAAATACTCTTCAAAAGATGATCCATCTCCTGTGCTGTGAAGAAGGTTTTTGCTAACGCGAGAGCCGATCTCCGTGCCGAGTCAATGAGCGCAGAGAAGTCCCCCTGGGAGGAGGCAGCCACTCCCAGGGAAGGAGCTTCTCCCGTTGCTTACGACAAATACCTCATACGTGAGAGGCAAGAAGGAGGTATGCTAAAACAAGCTCTCCCTTGAACCCTCTTCTCGGAAAGCCAGTCCTCCACAAGTCAAAGAGCTTTCTTCAAAGATTTGGAGAGAACCATCTTTGGTAGTTGAGACAAATCCACAGACTGAGAGCTCATCAAATAAGATGAACCTGGAGAGGACGGAGAGCTTGGAGAGAAAAATTCCGGAAAATGCTGAAGAAGGCACTTGAGGAGAGACGCATACGGTGTCGAAGGTGTATCCTGCTCCTCTTCTTCATCTGCCGAAGTCATCGCAACTAAATCAGGGGCAGCCTGAGCTGTAGGCTTTTGCAAAAGGTTAAGGATGTTATCCAGCTTGCGTTCAATGGTTCAAGAGAGAGGTCCAATGCAGGAGAAGGCTGATCGGAAGTTGCAGGATGCTTGGAGACTCGAGGGGTTTCGAGCGCTATGGGAAGATCGGCAGCTTCAGGGAACTCTGATGAAAAGGAACGTCCGACCACTTCAGGGCGCTTCGCCGTATCAGGGCACTTCGCCGTATCAGGGCGCTTCGCCGCATTGGGGAGCTTCGCCGCATCAGGGCGCCTGGCTGCAATAGGGCGCTTGTCTGCTTCCTGGCGCTCAACAGGACGTTCCGTCGATACTAAATGAGCCGAGGGAACAGGGTGCTTACTAGAAGCCTGATGCTGGCTGCCCGAGAGGAGAATCGGGCTAGAACCTCGTTCCTGGCGCAGGGGAGAGGAGAAACGTTCTGGAGTGTCCCACTTGCTGCACGACGGCTGAGGACTAAAAGAGGGCTCCCTCAATCTCTTGCAAGGGAGATGCAGGGACTGATCCTTACCCGAGAATCGTCTCTTCAGCAAGCAAGATTCATCAGGAAAACTACGAAGACGGCTCTTGCGAGGCGACGACTCCTCAGAACTAAAAGAAAGCTGATGAACTTCCAAGATGCCTTTCCAGTGGCTGTCTCTAGTCACAACCTGGGGTGCAACAGGTTGGACTGAGGGGATGACTGCCCGTGGGCAGACCCAACTGACCACCCTTAGGCTACTGGTATGCCTCCTCCCAGGTAGCGGGGAGTATGGCAGGGACCTGCCCCTAGGAGAATCAGTGGGACAAACAGCCGCCTCCTCCACTGACACTTCACCTTTTGCACTATTTTAAAATTTGTCCATCAGGACACGCATTGATGCCCCTAACTGGGCCACTGTACTTACAACAAGATTTAAGCGTTTCTCAAATTTATTTTCAAGGCTGGCGAAGCGATCGGGTTTGGAAGTGATGGAGCCAGGAGAAGGAGTAGGTGGTCTAGGATAATTAATTGATGCAGGTGGGAAAGGGTTTACAGTTGAAGAACTAACAGATATGTCAGCCTTATCTGATCTGGGAGTTAAAGCCTGACTAGCTACTTTTCTGCTAGCTTTAGCAGCTGCTTTCCTCTTCCTATCTCCTTCTAGCTTCGCTAAATGAGAATTTAAGGTCCTCCATTTCCAAATCTATTGAACAAACCTGACCTCTACAACCAGAACACAGGGTGTGAGAGTTGTTATAGAGGGATGAATAAATTTGTTTTTATTTAGCATTTCCCAACGTTTTGTGAGAGAGAGAGAGAGAGAGAGAGAGAGAGAGAGAGAGAGAGAGAGAGAGAGAGAGAGAGAGAGAGAGAGAGAGAGAGAGAGAGAGAGAGTGAGAGTGTAATTGTCGTTAGTGAGTGCTTCTCTTTGTTGGAAGAGGGATGAGGTCGTTAGGTTGTTTACGGTGCTGTCTGTCTGTGCAAATGTCGAGGGAGTTTTTTTTCGGTTTTGAGAGAGTCTTGAGCTGAGTTCTGTGCAAGGCGGACATTGATGGTAGATTGTTGTATGTTCCGTGAGTCGAGTGTTTTCTGTTGGATGTTATTGTTGTCTGTGCATGTGTCTCTTTCTTTTTGCTGGTTTTTTTTTTTGGTTGGAAGTCTGTTTTCCAGGTTTGTTTGTGTAATTTTGTCTACTGTGTTGGCGACCGTGGACACCCTCAACCATCTCCCAGCAACCGAGGATCATAGTGAGTATTGTATGTGGTTATATGTTCGGTGTATCTGTGTTGTGTATTGTTTTTTGTGTTTTAAAATCTCGCCACATAATATTTGGCGCCCAACATGGGGCTGTTGTAAAATAGCCGTTAGGATTGTTTGTGGTGGGTCAAGTGAGAGTAAGAGGTCAGGATGAGTGAGATAGAGAAACTGAGAGAGGAACTCCGAGTGGCTAGGGAACTCCAGGGCAGGCTGGAGGAGGAGAATGGGAGGCTGAGGAGTGAGAATGAGGAGTTGAGGAGTCAGTTGGAGGAGATGGGGGGAATGCTAAGAAGTGCAAAAGAAGAAATGAAAGGGGAGATGAAAGAGTCAGAAGAGAGAATGGAAGAGAGGGTAGATAAAAGTTGGAGGGAATGATGAAAGGTGTGGAAGAAATGGTGAAAGGTATGTTCAAGGGTGTTTTGGAGAAGGGGCTGTTGGAGGCAGGTTCTCTGGAACGTGTGAAGGGGCAAGAGAGAAAGAAAAGGAGGAAGAAGTGAATGGAAGCGTGAGTGATGAAAGTGATGTGGAAATAGGAAGTAAGAAACGAGAGAATGAAAGGCAGGGTAAGGAAAAGGGGAATGAAAAGCAAGGGAAGGAATGGAGGGAAAGTAAGGATAAGTCAGGGGAAGAAAAAGGGAAGAAGGGAAAGGGAAAGGAAACTGGTAAGAAGGGTAAGGAAGTGGGAAAGGCAGGAAAGAAGGGAGAGGGTGAAGGCAGTAGTGATAGTGAGGTGGATGGAGGTGAGTGGATAAAAGTGGATAAAAAGAGGGGAAGAAGAGTGTAATGAGTAAGATGAATGTAAGTGCAGAAGTGGACTCTTTGTATTCGGAAGAGGGTATGAAAGGACAGAGTGAAAGTAGCGAAAGTGAGAGTGAAAGTGAGAAAGAAGTGAGAAAGGCTATGTATGTGAGGGAGGTACCCGGTGTGAAAAGTATAATGAGTATGGAAGTAGGGATGTGCATAATTTCTTTAGGGAGTATGAAAGGTTTTGTCAGGATAAGTATGGGGAAAGTAAGAGAGTGTGGGCACAAGAATTAGGAGAATATTTGACTGGGTTTTTGCTTGATATGTATAGGGTTATTATGAGTGTGGGGGGATGTTGAGTATGACAAGGTGAAAGCTAGACTAGTTGAGCAAGCGAGGCGTATGAAAGCGAGTGTTAAGTATAAGAGGAAGAATGAATTTGATGAGGCAAGAATGAAAGCTGGGGAAACCTTGTCACTGTATGCTTGTAGGCTGGAGACGTTGGCAAGGAAGAAGTTTGGGGATGATGGGATAGATGAATGTAAGGAGTTAGTACGGAAGTTGTTAGGGACAGTGCCAGATGGAGTTAGAGAATTTGTGAACTTGAAGCGGAAGGAGAAGAAAAAATGGACGAATGAAAGGTTGACTTGGGGAGAAATTTTGGAAATTGTAGAAGATTATGAGCTTGACAGGGTTATAAAAGAGAGCAGAAGTGTAAGTGTAAGGGCTGGGGTAGATGAGAGGGTACCAGAGTTCGGAAGCTTTAGGGATGCAGTGTTGAGGGGCCCAATGAGAATGGCCGATAGTGTAATAGATAGGAGTGTAAGAGCAAGTAATGTGGAGGTGCCAGGGAGGATGAATGGTGGGTTTGTAAGGGAACAACGGGTTGGACGGGTTAGGGATAGTAGTGTACAAAGGGGAAGGTCGATGAGTGGAAGTCGAGCGAAGTGTTTTAGATGTGGAAAGGAAGGACATACAAAGAATGAGTGTAGGTGGGCTTTAGGAGCGTGTTTGGTGTGGGCAATCGGGACATTTGGTAAGGGAGTGTACAAAAGATAGGGGGTTAAATGCTACAGGTGCGGACAGGTGGGTCATATTGCTAATGGTTGTAGGGGTACCAGTGAATGTAATATGTGGCAACTGTGGTAAGAATGGGCATTATGCGAGAATGTGTTCAGAACCGAGAGCGAAGTGTGACGAATGTGGAATGGAAGGGCATGTATCAAGTGTATGTAGACGAAAGAGGGTGACTGTGACAGCGAATTTGGGAAACTGAGTGTGAAGGGGGTTCAAATGGGTGGGTCCTCCAGGATGCAAGCAGTGCGTGTCATGCATGTACGTGAGGGGTTGTTGCATGAGGATCAGCAGTTTGTTTTGATAGAGTATGGTAGGAAACGTAAGAAAGGGAAGAACGTAAGTGAACGGAATGATCGTAAGTTGTGTGATAGGGGTGTGAGTGCCAAAGTGGAAATGAGTGATAAAGCGTGTAATACGGATGAATGGGATGGTATGAATAGAACGTATAGCATATGCGGGTTTGATATAACTGAGTTGACTGAACGTGTAGGGGTTAGTGAACGGTTGGAGGTGAGCGAAAGTGTAAGAGTAAGAGAGCGTAGCAGTGATAGACGAGTGATTGAAAGCATGAATGAATCGTTGCAAGAATTGGAAAGGTCAATGAGCGAATGGGATGGGTTAGTTGAAGAATTGGGGGAGGTATTTGGGAACGAGTTAGAGGGTATAGATGAGATTGTGGATGAAATTGAGAGTGGTAATAGTGAAGAAGATAGCGTGAATCTGAGAGAGAATGGAGGAGAAGATGTGAGTTTGAATGTTGCTAGAAGAGAGAATGATTCTGAGAGAATGATTGCGTGCCACGAACGCGATCTAGAGGACCTGCTAGTGAGCATCCGTGGGTGTTGCGTAAGGCGATTTGAAAGAGGTGTGAAAGGTGTTGGTTGGGAAATGCTAAAAAGGGGGGAGAAATATAGAGGGATGAATAAATTTGTTTTTATTTAGCATTTCCCAACGTTTTGTGAGAGAGAGAGAGAGAGAGAGAGAGAGAGAGAGAGAGAGAGAGAGAGAGAGAGAGAGAGAGAGAGAGAGAGAGTGTAATTGTTGTTAGTGAGTGCTTCGGTTGTTGGAAGAGGGATGAGGTCGTTAGGTTGTTTACGGTGCTGTCTGTCTGTGCAAATGTCGAGGGAGTTTTTTTTCGGTTTTGAGAGTCTTGAGCTGAGTTCTGTGCAAGGCGGACATTGATGGTAGATTGTTGTATGTTCCGTGAGTCGAGTGTTTTCTGTTGGATGTTATTGTTGTCTGTGCATGTGTCTTTCTTTTTGCTGGTTTTTTTTGGTTGGAAGTCTGTTTTCCGGGTTTGTTTGTGTAATTTTGTCTACTGTGTTGGCGACCGTGGACACCCTCAACCATCTCCCAGCAACCGAGGATCATAGTGAGTATTGTATGTGGTTATATGTTCGGTGTATCTGTGTTGTGTATTGTTTTTTGTGTTTTAAAATCCCGCCACATTGTAGGTCGCTTTTGTCATCTGTGTATTGCAGCCCTTACTGCAATACCGGAAACTAGAACTATTAGTGTCTGACATTTCCTAACTAGTCAAAAAAAGTCAAAATCCGTGAGAAGTCAAATGAAAAAATGCCGAAACGGCTACAAGTACTTCACCAAAGAAGAAAATACAAAGTCAATAAGAATTCCAAAACTCTGAACTGCTGTAACAACACCAGGTGTTGACGCTACAAGCAGTAGAAACATAACTGTCGTGTTGGAGGTGTTGTTCCTCTTTCGTACCTCAAAAGTGGGCGGGGCATAGTCACCAATACAAACAAAAGAATCGCTACCGCAAATTCAGAATTCTAACTGCTGTTAGAGTAGAAACTCTTAGCTAAGTAATTACTGGGTAAGTTACATATATAAAACATTGTTTTTCAGATGAAACTTACCCTCTATCATTTGTTGACTCCAACACAGAATGCTGTAAGAGGGTAAGAGATTTCCCTATAACCAAATTATCAGAAATTAGAAACATCCTTATTGCTGCTTACCTGATGCATACGATCACATGGCAAGCACTTGTTAAATGAGAAACTTCATCAGGTGAAGTCCATTATTGCAAGGAGGTGGAATGTGGACCCTAAATATAGCCATTGGTTGAGACTGTGCAATGCACAATGGCAAGTTTGGCCTCTGCCTTAGGCCTGCAGAGCTGATGGGAGCTAAAATCACAACTTAACATGATCCCTATACAGTTACCAACTACCTAACCAAGTTGCTGTGGCACTTCACAGCCAAAATAACACCAATTTTGCCTGAAAAGGAGGAATGGCTGTGAAACATAAGTTTAACATTATTTACTCTAATAAACTTTGTTTGTCACCTATCTATGAGAAACAAAGCATATACAACTAAGCATAAAACTGCAATCAAAACAAAAGTAGAGCATGACATTACCATGTACAAGCTCCAGTGCATAAAGTTCCTAACTTACCTAGGATGGGGTCGATAGTAAAACCCTATAACTGTTTGTAACACTTACGGGGAAGACCAGGAGAAATCTCCCAAGCCACAACTGTAGGTGCTAGTGTACGGCAGTCTTCCTACTGGATATAGATGGTCCTCAAGTAGTTAGAAGTGAACACAGTGTTACATCTCCATTATGCTTCCAAGACTAGATAGTCTAAAGAGAGGTGCTGGTGAAAACTAATCGATGTAGCTGTTGCTCTGACATTGTGCAGTTTAACCTTCAAAAGGGGACAATCCTCTGGAGACAATGCATGGTGTGCTTCCAGGATTAAGGATTAATAAAGAAATCCATGGCATTCTAAGACCTAGGAACCTAGGGATTCTTGACAGCGCAAAACAGGTTCCTACACTGCTTCCTTAATGGTTTACAAGGGATGTATAAATCCCTATAGCACTAACAGGGCATCAAAGAAGTTCTTCCTCAGGAGCAGGGATAGTGAAAGTTCTTTGAAGAACTTTGGTCTAGACATCATTCTTAGCATGAAAGGATGCAAAAATAAAAAGATAGTTCTGCTCCAGTATGTGAACACCTTACTAATGATTACTTTGCATGTAATCCAATTACCAGAACACCTGATCTTCTATGAATATCTGTTTCTATTCATCTACTTCCCCCACCCCCCGTTAGGGGAACGATAGGCACAAACACCCGTAGCCAGTCAGTCTACTTCTGTCCACTTTGAATGTGGGGAGGTAGGGGGGGCAATTGATATACTGTAATGGAGAGGTAAGTATTTACAAAATAAATCTTAAATTAAGTATTTGGATTTTTTAAATGAACCTTACCTCTCCATTATATAGCTGATTCACACATTTAAAAAGAGGTGGGCAAAGTGAAAATCAGCTGGCCCTTTTAAAGGCTACGTAATACAAAACAATTATGTACAAATAAGTGTTTGCTTACCCAGTGAATCCAATCTACTGGCTATTACTGCCACCTTGAGAGGATTGTCACTTGGGTATGAAAGCCTCATCATGAAGATACCTGAAGTCTCTTTTGAAGGATGCCCCCTTCAGCAAAAGGAAGGGTAGGGTTGTGGTGCCAAAACCTTGCAGAGCCAACTTTGGATATGCAACAAGTCCCTAAGTACCTACTGACATGAAGGTACACTTCCTATACTCAACCACGAGTACCTACCTCCAAGCTGCCCAACAAAACACAACTGGAGCTAAAAACTGCAGACAGAAAAGCTACCAATTGATTCATGACATAATATCCCCTGCACAAATGAGAGCTAATGCTATGCAAAAACTGTACTGAATTTCTACATTGCAAAGATAATTCATTGCAAAAACAAAATTACAACTCCATTGGGTGGCTGAAAAGCTCTAATGACACCTGTGATATCTTTGTCCTCAGGCAGATGCAGGCCTACATGTCTAAAAATGGAAGCCATCATGGCCCTATAGCCTTTAATGGCAGCTACTGAGAACTTTTTCTCATACCAGAGAAATAACAAAAACTTTATGATGTTGTCTATAGAGGTATGGGTGCTGGAAAACCTCTTACCTCGGCATCAGGACATATACACAGACCACTGATTTTGGTAGATCTGATTTAGATTCCCTCCTGGCACTGATAATGGTCTTCCTACAAGCTCCATGCAGTCAGCTGCAGCATGTGGGGGTTGTGATGGTACCTTTCCTCCCTTGGTTGCTTCAAGAGAATCTTCCTGACAGGGAGAAGTCTGGGCAGATCTATCAACCACTGAAGCAAGTCTGGAAACCAGATCTTCCCTGGCCACCAAGGGGTGATCAATGTCATGCGACAACTGACAGAATTGCCTTGCTTGCTGATGACTTTCTGGATCACAGCAAAGGGGGGAAAAGCATAACAGACCAGACCTGACCAGTCTAACAACATGGTATCCACTGTATATACCAGATCTTGAACGGGTGAAAAAACCGGCAGATGATGATTCCACCTGGTTGCAAACAGGTCCATGAAGGGGGAGCCCACAGCTTCCATAACCTGCTACATACCTCTGGATGCAGGGCCCACTCCATCGCTACTAATTGATCCTTGCGGCTGAGTTCATCTGCCAGAACGTTCATTCTCCCAGGAACACACTAAGGCAGTAAAATGACATTCTTGCTCTCTGCCTTTCTCTATCGTCAACAGTTCTAAAAGACTGATATGCAGCTGTTGCTCCTCTTGGGTCCACAGACCCAACACCTGCCTTTTGACTACAATCATGCCTCAGCCTTTGTCTGATGTATCTGTATACAACGACAGGTCTGGGTTCTTCAGATCCAGTGATACTCCTTGCTGAAGAAGAAATTTGTCTTTCCACCACTGAAAAGTTTCTTCCAGGTCCCTGCAAACTATAACCAGATGAGAATCGGAAAGCACCTTCCGATCCCAATGTTGCCTCAGAAAAAACTGCAGAGGCCTCATTCTTAGCCTTGACCCTGGTACAAGTTTCTCCAACGAAGACATGTGCCCTCACAGAGACAACCACTTCTTCGCTGGCATAGCCTGAAGCTTCAAAATTCTTTGAGAGTTGATAGAAAAGAATCTACACACTTCATCATAGGGAAAACCTTGAAATTCACAATGTTGATTTCTATCCTGAGATAAGTAATCTCCTGTGACGGAGACTTGGTCGACTCTGAGAAATTTATGACTCTCAACAACTGAGCTAGACTTAAAATCATTTCTCTCGCTCTCAGAATGACCTCCAATGTGGGAGCCAGAATCAGCCAGTCATCTACGTACAGGATCATCTTGATGCCCACCAAATGGGCCCACCTTCCGAAAGGAGCCAAAAACCTTGTGAAAACTTGTGGAGTTGGGCTTAGGCCAAAATACATTGTCTTGAATTGGATAACTGTTCCTAAATATAAATCTAAGGTACTTCCTGCACGTCATCTTGATGGGAATGTGTGAAAATATGTATCCTGCATATCTACAGATATGCAGGACTCCATGGAGAACTTTGTCAGCCTTACAAAGGCATTTCATCTGGAAACAGCCAGAACAGGTCTCCAACCTCTGGTGGTTTTGGGGACTAGAAAAAGGTGATTATAGAAGCCAGGACCTAGCTCTACAACTTCTTCTATTGCCTCTTTCTCTAGAAGTTTCAAGATCTCCGACTGAAGGATTTTGTGCTTCTGATGGTGGAGATAGGAAGAGAAAGTCACTGGAGAAGCTGAAAGTGGAGGGCTTACAAATGGAATTGAGTAACCCTCCCCTAGCACCTCCACAAACCAGGGACCTGCGCCCAGATCCCTCCAGGTAGCTTCATTTTGACAACTTAACAGGTCCCTTAAATGACTTACCGTATCCTCTGAGAGAACCTCAAAATGTCTCCTTAGGTCTAAAAGGTTTAATTGAACTCTGGTCCAAAACAAGACACTCCTGCTAAAGTAGAGGGCCTACAGCGAGGAGGAGGAGGAGGAGGAGGAGGAGGAGGAGGAGGAGGAGGAGGAGGAGGAGGAGGAGGAGGAGGAGGAGGAGGAGGAGGAGGGAGGAGGAGGAGGAGGAGGAGGAGGAGGAGGAGGAGGAGGAGGAGGAGGAGGAGGAGGAGGAGGAGGAGGAGGAGGAGGAGGAGGAGGAGGAGGAGGAGGAGGAGGAGGAGGAGGAGGAGGAGGAGGAGGAGGCTTGGGCACCTGAGCCTTAACTAACAAAGATCGCATTTCCATCTTATCTACTTCCTGTGTGATGGATGATAAAGCTTCAGAAACCAAGATTTTATCTAGCTGAAGTTAAAAGAGGACAACCACCTTCTGCAAATATGTCACAGACTTACCAAGACAAGAACACAACTGTTTCAGTTTCTTAGGAACCAAACTGGTAAATGCATGAGCACTCTCACCCACTGCATCCTTTACTACTTCATTTTAACAGCCAATAAAATCCAAAACTTCCTAGCCTCGAGCAGAGTCCTGAGGGACCATGGAAGAAAGCTCACATATACAACCATCAACTGCTCCCACAGACATATCCAGATGAGAGGATCTCCATGATTCTAAACATAGTTCTGATAACTGAATTCAATTCTGCTTGAGAGAACACTACCTTCCCATTGTTGACCACTCTCCTTTTCAACAGATCCAAGAGCAAGAAGAAAGCTGAATCCTTCCTGAAGCTACCTCAAGACTAGGAAAAAGGCAGTTGAATAAGAATTAGCTCTCCTTTTACCCATGTATGGAGGCAGAAATACAGAAGCATTCTTGGATGAGGATTTTTGTTCCAAAATCTGCCCAAGAGCCTTAAATCTGCCTAAAACAGCCTTAGTGAATTGAGGTACTAAAGAGGGAAGAAATGACTGACACAGGTTTTCCTCATTACATAAAACCATGTCAAGCTTATCCACTTGCACAAAATAATTCAGGAACTTCCTTACATACAACCAATAATTTGCTAAAAGAAGAAATTGTCATTCTCTTCATTTGGTTCTGCACCAGAGCCCATTTCATCACCAATCGAAGCCCCAGCAATCTGTACCTCTGACAACGATGAAGTAGGAGAAGAGGGCCTGACCACTGAGTCTGAGTTGACAAGATTCTTCTAAACCAATGCTGAAACCACCTCAAGCAAAGGCAGAAAAGTAGCAACTGGCTGATTCAAAGTTAACTCTAACAACTTCTCCCATAGGTCGCATCTCCTCCTTAGCTGCTGCCAACAAAACAGCTTTCTCCGGCTCAAAAGGCATATGCCTTGGCTATTGAGCATTTACTAGGTCAATGAACAAATCTAAGTTCTGATCGGGAAACAACTCTTGACACCGGGCCAATTACTGAACCACAGGAGAAACTACAGCCGAAACCGCAATCCTTTGTCCACAGGAAGAAACTCCCACAATTGGGATAGGCGCTGAAACGCAAGCATGCTTAGCTGGAGAATCTTTGAGCAGAGAAGAAGAATAGGCGAAAACTGAGAAGCCTCACTGCCGGTAAAAGTATGGGAACCTGAAGCACAGCCAATGCCTCTGAGACTCCAAGTAATAATTCACGGTAACATGACACATGAGAGAGCAAGAGCAGAGATTAATGGAACCCAAGCGCTTAGCATGCAATAGGTGCGCAGGTGAAAACCGTATAGCCAAAGGTATGCAGGCGCTAGCAGCACAGGCGAAGGCGGTGCAGGTGATAGCCACATGGGGAAGCATGAGCAGGCGACAGCCGCATAGAGGAAGCACACACAGTCAATAGACACAAAGATGAATGAAAGCGGAGCCATGCACTCTGACCATCAGAAGGAGAAACCTTTGCAGAGGCAGATCGCACAGGAGAGAGACACAAGAGCTTGTGTTGCACTGCAGCGAAAGGCGCAAGACTGTGCTAGGTGCAGACATGTGCAGTGCCGACTGCATGGTGCACACCCCCTGCATAGCTGAGGAATCCTGAGAAACACAGGAAGAGGAAGAAACTCCACACATATCTCTAGAAACTAAAGTGCCTTTAACAAAAGTCCTAGACTGTGAATGATCCTTACTATCATCATTCTACTAACATCTACTAACATTATCAGAAAGACAAGAAGTATCATTACTAACAAGATGTCTCAATGCAGTATAGCTTAAAACGTGGTGGAGATGACGGGCAACTACTTTCCTTTACTCTTCCTGAGCGATCCGTCGGAGAACAAGCCTGGCACGTGCGCTGATGCCAGACTGAACAGAGGAAAGGGACAATGGGCACAGATGGGCACCGCTCCCTGACATTCCCAGTTGTTCCCTGGTGCTCCAGGTGGCAAGGGAGCAAGATACCCTTCTTCAAACACGGGGGAATTACCCAAAATTAAGTAAGACCCCAGGGAGGGCAACGCCAATAAAATATTCAAGTGAAATTTTGGCCAACTGATTAATCTAGCCCTTTAAACTCCTAATATCTGACTCATTTCTATAAAATTTTACATCCTGAATCGATTGGGAAGCTCTAGTAGGAGTAACAGAACAAAGAGAAAAAGAGAGCGTATCCAAGTCACTAGAAAGGGAACGAGACAAATCATGGACTCCCTTAGCACTACACTTGTCAGACTTAACCCCTTGTTTCTTTTGCTGCCTTTTTTAACAATCTGCCTCTCTTTGTTTATGATGTTTCACCATTTTCACCATAAATTTGCTAGACCAAGATTCACATACTTGACAATGGTCATTCACATTACACTCTTTTCCTTGACATTTCACACGTCATGAGGGTCAGTGGAAGCAGAATAAAGCCTATTATGGCAACTGCTTACCTTACAAGTCCTTATTCTATCTTTACCATCCATATCCACAAGAAAATTCATGTAAATCTATAAACTAACTCGTAAACAGACAATCAAGCCCTGATAACACTGACAATCTTCTACTGAAACGGGCGACAGAAGTAGACTGACCAGATACAGGTGTTTGTGGCTATCGTTCCCCTGGTAGGGGATTGGGGAAGTAGATGGATAGACACAGATATTCATAGAAAACAGAGTGTTCTCAGTTTTTTGTTTCAAACTGTCAAACTATCCCTGGCATGGAAGTGAAAGCCATATGAGGGAGAAGTAAGGTTCACTTAAAAAATACTGCATATACAGCCATATCACACGTTTTTTAAGTAATCTGTCTTTTTCCTGAGTATACAGACCAAAACCTTTAATGCAGGAATATTCCCCAGTGCAAGCTGGAATCATTACTTGAAACTTGGTAACGAGGTGGTTAATTGGTGGTAAGTGGGTGATTTGAGGAATCCCCACTCACCTGCTGCTCTTTCCTTCAGCATTAGGGACTACTATATGTGGGGTGGCTGAGGTGGGATTATGATGAAAATTTCAGGTTTGTATACCTAGGAAAAAACAAATTACTTTAAAAATGTGGTTTGTTCCTACATGAATACAAACCATCACCTGTTACGTGGGAGGCTCATTCCTTAGGTGGAAGGATAGTCTTGGACCACAATCATGAGCAGGGGGACTCTGATAACTTTCTATACAATCTGGCATGAGGATGCAAAATTGATAGGGCTCTGGGCCAAAGTGAAATGTATCTGAAAACTTTGAAGATCTAAGTGCTACCCTAAACATATGGTAGCACAGGTTGAAAGGTAGACATAGTACCTTGGTCAACAATAACTTCATGGGTTCAGATAACAGTGTTACCACTGCTTTCCCCTCTCCCCACCCCAACCTGTTAAAACAAAAGTAATGGAGTCACACCTTTTGAGCAAATGCTCTAAGACAGGATGCCCAATTGTGAAATATACTGACATAACGACCCATCTAGCACATAGCCAGATCTCTGCTTTGTAGAGGAAGTAAGAGAGAAAGAAAGGTGAGAGAGCCAGTCACTTCCCCATTCAACCTCCCACCATATTCCATCTAAGTACCTTGGACAAGATGCCATTTTGTCTGGGAATAGCTCAGAGACTACATACCCTGTTACTCAACTACCACAGGTCCCAACACGGGTCCAAGGCCTAGTGGCTGACATCCGAGGTAAAATGAGGTAAACGTAGTCTGGTGCCACCAAAAACCTACTTTCGCTACTAGTGAACTAAAAAGTTCTTCAAGAAGCTAGGGATGGACTAACACCCCTGGCTTTGTAAGTTCTCGCCTGGACTGGATGATTGTCCTTCTCACAGGATGAGATGTACGTCTGCCTGATCGCTCCATGAACCTAGAGAGAAAGGTCATTCTGGACACTGCCTTATTTTGACTGTCAGTACTACAGAGCCTCTTGACACTGGTCTAAAACGGATTCTCATCAGATAATGATACAGGGCTTGCACTGGGCAACAAGGCACCTCACCCAGCTTCCTGCTGAAAAATTCTCGGAGGGAAAAATCAAGAGATTCTTGAATCTCTTGTTAGAAACTAACAGGTTATGAATTTTCCAGTAATTCATGTGTATAACAAGATGAATCCCAGCCCTCCAAGAGCCAGATAATATACAAAAAGCCATGGAACTCATCAACAATATTATTATTATTACTATTATTAAAACAGTTTAACCAGACCACTGAGCTGACTATCAGCTCTCACAGGGCTGGCCCAAAGGATTTGGATGAAATGACAGGTCTAGGCCAGAGGCCTAGCACTGGGACCAAATAGGTCATTCAGTATGGTGATGAATGAATGAAAATGAAATAAAAAACTGCACAAAGGCATACACTTTCATACTGGAACACACTCACACAATATGGTACATTTACACTCATGTTTCCATATATACTCCCTAAAAAAGTATACTAAAATTCAGAATAAATTAAGTAAAATTTTAAAATTTAGTTGTTTTAAAATTCATTAGACACCTAAGGGTTTTCATATTTTTATTATTTACATATCTTTATATTTTATCAATTAAATCACAGGTCATGAACATTAAAATTAGTATTACTGAAAATGTAGAAGAGTGACAAAATTCCCCTCATTGATCTACTTCCAAAATTTGATAATCACTGCAGGTTATATTTTGGACATTCACACAATACATGCTTGACTGTTATCAGCACTGTGCACTCTGGGCATTTGGGAGTAGGGCCAGGTGGACTGTTCATTAAGTCCACGTATCAAACGAGCATGGCCTATTCGAAGACGCGTCAGAATTACTTGCGTGTCTCTCTCTCTGATATGATGAACTCCATTTTCCAACACTGGATTTTATCCGTTTTAATTTATTATTTTCAGGTTCTTCATTCCATACATTTTGCCATTTACTTACAATGATTGTTTTTATATATCTAATATAGTCACTAATAAGGATGTTTACATTAGCTCTTGTCATGTGGACTGCTTCCATAGCTGCTTTATCAGCCTCTTCATTTTCTTTAATCCCTATATGGGCAGGGATCCAACATATTTCTATACTTTTCCATTATTATACAATTATGGAGTGAAAACTTAATTTGTTGTACAATATTATTTTTTGGATTGTAACTCTGAATGGCTTCTATAGCACTGTTGAAGTCATTATAAATCACAAATTATTAAATGAGGCTTCTTTAATTATTTTTATGGCTAATGCTATTGCACATAACTCAACTGTAAATACTCAGCATTATCAGGTAGAGAGAACTGATATTTTGTCTTGGGACACTGCAGCATATCCCACTCTATACTGAGACTTAGATTCATCTGTGTATATTGCATAATGTGGACCTTTTTGGGTATGTTCTACTGTATGTTTATGGTGTTCTGGGATATATGAGTAACTTTCTGATAAATATTTTAAGTGTGTGCAAATTTTCATTTTATTCATATTTCAAGGAGGTAATTTTACTACTGAAGGTAGCTGTATATTTAAATTCAGTGACTCGAACAATCTTCTACATCTAATTGGGAAAGGTGGTAATTGATTGTTAATAAACACATACAGTATCTTAATTCAAGTAAATTTTTGCTTTGCGAATCACTTGTCTGAATTCTCAGGGCAGTCTTCACTGTTACAAACTCTCTAGAGAGAGAGAGAGAGAGAGAGAGAGAGAGAGAGAGAGAGAGAGAGAGAGAGAGAGAGAGAGAGAGAGAGAGAGAGAGAGTTCACAACATTCAACTTGTAAAGATGACTTTGGTGATGATCTAAAGGTTCCTGAACATATTTTAAGCCCTTCATTATGAACTGGGTCTAACGTTTTCACCATTGTGTCAAATGCTGAGCCATATATTTCGCTTCCATAATCAATGACAGACAGCACTGTTGCTTTATACAGTACAGTAAGGGTATGTCTATCGGCTCCCCAAGTAGTGTTCGATAATTTTTTAATTAGATTTAGTGCTCTTTTACATTTTGATTTCGTGTATGTTATGTGGGCTTTCTAATTCAAGTAACAAATACTAAGAGCAAAAATTTTGCTGTTTGCCCAATTGGTACGGAATGGTTTCTGATTTTTAAATCTATTTCTTCATCTTTTTTCTACTTTTTATTTTTATAAAACATTACTGCTTGAGTCTTTTGTGTGGATAATTTAAAGCCTACAGATGAGGCCCATTTATCTATTTTTATTATAGTTTTAATAATGGTTCACTCTGCATGTTTTATGCATGATGCTGAATAGTATATGGCAAAATCATCCATATACAAGTTAATTTCAATTCCAATACGTAGATTATTACTGATGTCATTTACTGCAAAAGTAAACAGTGTGCCACTAAGGACGCTTCCTTGTGGAACACCATTTTCAAGTGGAAATGTACTTGACAATACATCATCAATTCACACTTGAAAAGTGCAATTTGTCAAAAAGTTTTGGATGAACTTGGGTAAATGCCCACGGATGCTGTAGGTCCTGTTGCTAGGTAACCAATTGGTTCTTAGCCACATAAAATAAGTCTAATCCTTCGGGCCAGCCGTAGGAGAGCTGTTAATTGGCTCAGTGGTCTGGTTAAACTAAGGTATACTTTTTTAATACAGGTTGACCATCACTAATCCGGCAATCAGTAGTCCGGAACAATCAGTAATCCGGCACAAATTTCGGTTAGAGTAATTTCTAATGTTTCCGCACTCATTTTCAAATTTCCCAGGTCGCTGCGCTAACTCGCTCGCCAGCCGCTTCGATTTAGTGGCGCAGTGTGCTGCATCAACAAACTGGTAGCCTAGCTTACATTATACTGAACTCTATTCACATATTAACAGTATTATACAAACATCAACATAACAAATGTGCATCTTTTTCATGGATCTTTTAAAAAGTTATGCTTTACTACATTGTTTCCAATTGCGTATATTCTCATATTGCTTTTGTATTTTAAATTGCGGTCAATGTTTTGTTTTGGGAATCGATATGTGGTGGTTATTTCGCCGCATTTAACTAAGTTCAAAAGCGCTTTTCTTGCTTCTAGTTAGCGTAAATGAATATGGATACTTTATTTATTTGGGACACGGATATTTTTCGTTATACGAAGTGTTTTTAAGTCGAAATATAACTTAAATACATCTCGTTGTGAAATTAATTTAGCTATTTTTTTCGTTAATATATGACGTTTGCGGGAATCGTTGCTGGCCGTTTTGGGAGCATGTTTGTTTTGTGTAAAAAAAAAATCAAGATTCCGTTCGCTATTTTCTCGTGATTTCATCATAATACGAGCTTTACGTATTTATCTTTTATCGGCGTGAAAACAGTAATAATTTGTATTCTTTCATGCCCGGTAGTTTTGATTAAAATACATTCTCTTCAGTTTTATTTACGGTCGAGATTCATCCATTTTGCCGATGCACAATAATTTATAGTTATTAGCAGCTTGAACATTGTTTTCTCAGCTTCAGCTACAACTTACAGCTTAAAAGTTACTGTAGCAGTATATTTCCCTGCCGATCTTTTCTCCAAAGCAAATAAGGGTATAGTGTAAAAAATATATCAGTCCTAATGTACAGTACTTAACGTCATTTGTAACATAACTACAGTAGTTGTGTATTACCGTACGATGGTTGAAATACAAGCAAAACAGTTGTTATCCGATTCGATTATTAGCAAAACAAGTTTCCCGTTCGGTTGTTTATGGCTGTACGCATTTACGCAAGAGTATAATGTTACTAACAATACTTTTATCATTCTCTTTTACTTTTTTAACTAGCAGATGGAATAAAGAGATGGAGGAAAAGAAGTTTTTCTATTGTACGTTGGTTTCTCTCGCTGCCTGATTGTACCTGCTGCCTGCGCGTGTGCGAAATCTAAAAATATTTCCCAAATACTTTCGTACCGGTATTAACTGCTAACACCATCGTAAACTTGAAATATCGCAAGTCGAGTTATCGTAACTCGAGCACTACCTGTATTTGATAATTGTCTTTTCTTTATTAACCAACTTGTACTGATTTATAGGATATTTTAATTCTAAGATGAGGTGCTTAGCTACTGGGTTTCGTGTACTCTAGCCTAATAAATGGCTAATCCGGCACCCTCCAGATCCCAATGATGCCGGATTAGTGATGGTCAACCTGTATTGCATATCTCCATGTAGTATCATATGCTTTTTCAAGGTCAAAAAAAAGACAGCTATAGTAATCTGTTTTCGTTCATATCCTCTTCGTATGTGGTCTTTTAAGTTAGAGTGGGAGTCAAAATTTTATTTTCTCGAATGTGCCATGTTAGTCGAGCATTCACCACTTTCTCTAGTAATCTGCAAAAGCAACTTGTTAAAGAAATTGGTCTGCAATTGTTTACATACTGGGATCCTTTCCAGGTTTGGGAATAGGGATAATTGTAGCTTTATGCCATTTATTAGGAAATAAATTTCGAAGCCATAAGTGATTATCAAATTTTAATAAGTATGACTTTGCCAAAGGTGCTAAGTGGCAGATTATTTCAAAAGAAATATTGTCACCTCTAGAGGTAGATTTATTGCTGTTCAAGACAGCAAATTCAAACTCTTCCATATTATATTTTCTATTATAATATATATTTTCTATTGTTTCAAAATTTATTGTTATTGATTCTGTACTATTCTTCTTTGTGTGGAAGTGTTCTTCTAAATTTTTATCACTACAGTACTTACATTACATTACTTATTTCTTTCAGATCAAGTGTTCTTTTCCCATCTTTTAATACGGCACGTCTAGTGATTTAACATGGGAACCATTTATTTTCCTTAATTTTTCCCATATTTTTTGTATGGGAGTATTATTAGAGAGATCTGACACATATTTCCTCCATGAAATGATCTTCCTTGAATTACTTCTTTTTTAAATTTTGCAGATAATTTGTTGTAGAGAAGTTTTAATGTATCAGTCTCTAGTAGTAATAGAGTCATTTTTTGTAAAGTTCCTTCTAATATCAGTAATGTTTTATTCATTTTGTTGAATTTTAAATTATCTAGTCGCCTTCCTCTTGAGTGTTTTACAGGCAGTCCCCCGTTATCGGCGGGATTCCGTTTTTTAGGGTGTAATGATAACCGAAAATTGCCGCTAACCGAAAATCGGCCGATTTTTGGCGCTTTTTCGGCGATTTTTGGTTATCGGCACCTCTGTTAGGTATGTATCGGTGCCAATACTTAATTATCAGCGCCGATAAGCGGAAATTGGTGATTTTCGGCGCCCAAAATTGCCAATTTTCATCGCTAGACAAGCGCCATAAAACCGGATTGCTGTTAACCATGCCCGCCATTAACCGGGGACTGCCTGTATTTTATCAATTCTGTTAGCTTATAAGACCACCATGGAACTCTGTTTTGTTGGATGAGGTTTTGATTTTGGTATTGCTTTATCAGCAGCATTTTCAATGAAATCAACAAGATATTTATTAGTTTCATTATGGTCGTTTAAATACTCAAATGTTGGGATATTCTTAGTGTACTGTACATTTCATATTGCTCACACTCTGCTTTATAAATGTTATAGTGAGTGACATGTTTTGCAGGATCATTTTGTAATAAGGAAATTAATACTGGGGAGTGATCACTGATGTGCAATTCATCTACTATATTCCAGTCTAATCTGTCTACTATATTTGAGGTACACAGAGTTAAGTCTACTGAGGAAAATGTTCCATGTGTTTTTGAACATGTGCTGACTTTGTCATCATTTATACAGCACAAGACATTTGAATCCATAAATTCCTCTACTTTACTTCCTGCTTTATTTGAGTGTGAACAATTATAGTCCCATATTGAGTTGTTAGCATTAAAATCACCTATTATTAATGTAGGTTCCTTGGTACCATTAAGGAATTCTTTAAGTCTGTCAATGTCGTAATTTTTATTAGGTTGGTTGTATAAATTATAAATTACATAATTACCGTTTTTCATTCGGATTTTAATACCTGATATTTGCAAGTCAGTAATGTTTACAGGTACTTTGTCGTAAACTACTTTGTTATGTACATATATGGCTATACCTAAATTTCCTTCTTCCTCTCGTGATGTTGATGCTAATGTATATTTACCTATTGTTGATATTGTTTTGTTGACAGGCTGTAAACATAATATCATTGGTTCATATTCTTGTAGTAGTCGTCATATTTTTCCTAGGCTTCTTTTTAGATTTTTCTAAAAATTTGACAGAGGAGGTTCCAGTGGTCGTCAACTGTGCCAAGTCAGTACCAACAAAGGGTCCAGGGGTACTCGAATCTTTACTTTCACTTACTAAAAAGATTTGAGAAGGAGCAAAAATTTAACCTGAAAATCTTAAAAAGATATCATCAGTTTTTCATGTAGTTTATTCTTCCACCAATGGCACAAATGAGAGCTGACTCCCAAATGTCCGCATCCCTACCCTACCCCATAGGGGATGGCACAACATGATTAGTGGCCCAGGTGTAAGTCAAACCCACTTGCTAGGACTGAGAGTATTACAAGAATACAATCATCCCTACCCTAATCATGTTATGGGCAAACCAGATAGAATGCCAAGAGTCCTATCCCCAGAACCAGACCCCCCCCCTTGGAATCTGTGGTCCAGCCCTAAGGAATAGTTCTGCCTTTGAGCTATCAATCTTATAACTCTCAGGTCTGAACATTATCAGGCATTAGATGGCCCTACCACAGCTCCCACTATTTAGCTTCGGATATGAACCCAATCCCAGCTATGATATTTTTTCCTATTTAACAGGTCCAATAAATGCAAAAGTGGAAAATTCCACAAAAAATTAATCCAAACAAATATATAACGATACATGGAACTCTTGGACTCAAACCTGGGAACAAATTCCCGGGGTTCAAGAGCCCCCTCACCACGTCATGGTGGTCCCATATCGAGGGGGACTCATCAACAAAATACAACAAGAGTAAAGCCAGCAAAACAAGTCTTAAGGGTGAGATCTCTGTCTGAGGCCTCTCCCAAGGGATTAATGGAGCCTGATTTGGGATGTGGAAGACAAGAGGAGTCACCTCCCACTGTAGATGTTAAAGCTAAAACATGGTGGGCAAATCTGTTCAAAGCTCCTATGAGCATAGAAAACTCCAACAAAGAGGAAAATTCCATGCCCTTCATTCAGAAGGCTCTCTTGAAATGTGTGGCTAACACAGATAAGTGAGCCAAAGGGGGAATCTCCTGGCACCTCAACTGGAGGAGCCACCAGATCTGGATATCACCTAGCAGGGGACCAATGAGGAGTTGCCATGGTTACCTGAGACCTCGAGTGACAAGCACTCAGTTGACCATTCAGCAAATCAGACTGGCATGAGAAGAGGTGATTTCCAGATATTTCAGGGGTTGCTGGAAAGTTTTCTAAAGCAGTCCAGGGTATGAAATGGAAAGGCTGAACAATATATGTTTCCTGTATAACCATGTGGCAAACAGATTGATCACTAGAGCACCAAAGCTCCAAATGCCTTTCTAACACAAGAAAGTAAAGACCAATCTGTCCTGACTAACTGCTGCCGACTGTTGAGCCAGTCTGCCAACACATTCTTTCTAGCTTGAATGTATCTTGCTGACATATCAAAGGCATGACAAACTTGACCACAAGTGCATCTGCTTTGTTACCTGACAGGGGTGATGGCAAATCATACTACGATATGTTGAAGTAAGCAATTCTGGTGGTACTGTCTCCCATCAATACTACAGAGCGACCCATCACATGATCCTGGAATGCTTGCAGGGTTAGCAGCATTACCCAAGTTTCCAAGATGTTTATGTGTAGAAGGGGTTCATCCTATGTTCACACACACACACACACACAAGACAGACAAACCACTCAGGTGTGGGCCCTACCCCTCCTGCAATGTGTCCAGCAACAGAAGTATCTCAGGAGGAGGGAGTTCTAGGGATCTTCCACAAGGAGGTTCCTGTTGTCCACCCACCAAGCAAGGTCTTTTTTACTTCCCTTCTCAAAGGCATGAGCTATGAGGGAGGGCTCCTCAAGGCTGACCAACACAGCTTTAGTTGGAATGAGCTTCTCCAGAGATGATGGTGACCTAGGAATACCAGCCAAAACTGAGAAAGTGCTGAAACCTCAGTGAGCAGGATTACTTGAGAGTTGCACAGAAAGATCCTCAGTACTACCATATCCATCAGCATGAAGTAACAGACTCTGTTCTGAAGCAACTTTGAGGACACCAGCGCAAGCATACTTCATGCATGGGGCCAGGCCAACATCAAGATGAACACCCACTTGAGCACTTCAGGGGCTGTTGCTAATTCAAAGCACAGGGCTTTGAACTGTTAAAGTCTCACTCCATACAAAATAGAGGTCTTTTCTGGAAAACTTTTGGACAAGCACCAGGAAATATGCATCCTTCAGATCGACCAAAAGCATAACATGGAACATTCTGTTTCATCCTGAACTGAGTCATAAAGACAAACTCATTCAAAGGAGACAGATTGAAGACTGGTTTCCGGCTGCCAGTTGCATACTCTACCAGGGAAAGATGACTGTAACAGCCCAGAAAGTAGCTGTTTACAATAAATGATATGGCAGGGGTATTCCCCACTGGCAAGATGATCACTACAGGAGGCCCAACAGTGCTGAGCTCCTTGGCAGAAACAGCACCAAGAACAGGAGCACAAGATGGGTCATTTGGAATGCAGAGCAGAAATATCTGCAAGTACTCCAGCAAAACTGAGAGAGAGCAGTCTGTGAGGAAGGAGCCTACAAGGTTTGATGGTACCGAAAACAAGAGTAATCCTCTTTGAAGAAACTGGCGAACAATTGTGGACTTCCTCAGCTGCTTCTGAACTTCACTGTGAAGGAGACCAGCATACTCCTAGCACCAATGCAGAACAATAAAACTGGTTACACTAACACCAAGGGCATAAAGGATCCTTCACACTTTTTGTTGTTAACTTTTCTTATTCAAATCCACATTGAACAAAAAGTGCAAACACCACACATACTATAAAAAAGACGGAAGATGTTTCAACTTGATGGTCAGTCAGAACACAGCAAGATCTGTTACCAAGCTTCCATGACCAATTCCAGCTTTTCCTACATCATACATACTTTTACATATTAGGAGACGATTTGTGTTCCTGTGGGAACAACAAAAAATTTTCAATAAATACATTAAAAGCTGTGTTTGCACATAATTAATGAAAATTTTCATGATAAAATTAATTATTTGGATACTTACCTACTGTTAAAATTAGCTTACTTCTTCGTACCATTAAAAAAAAAATAACGCTTTGCTAACCAGCTAGGACTGTCTCTGTAATCACCTGTTTCCCACCAGGTGGCAATGGAATATTTACATTCTTGTCAGAATTCTTCATGACCACCCACCAAGATGAGGGGAGGCTGGGTGGGTTTCCACTTTAACAGTAAGTATCCAAATAATTTTGGAATGAATCTTACTTACTGTTAGAGTTAGCTGACTACCACACTGAATGAGGATGGCGGGTTAGTGCGGCCAGAGAAACAATGTTCAGCCAAGCGAACTTAAAGCTTTTTAATGAGGGGGGAAAAAAGCTTCTCAATATTCCTGCCTGTCGTTTGATCGTTACTGGCAGACAATGGAACCACAAGAGGAAGTAATGCCCTTGTCAGAGGATACCTACAGGGGAAAAAAAGGACTCTATCTCATAGAGTACTAGTGACTCCTGTGCCTGAGTCAAAAGCCCATAACAGATAGTCCAAAACTAAAGACAACTACCACCTTCATATATGAAGGTGCGCTCCTATACATCAATGTGTACCTTCATGCTCCCAAAATTCGATAGCAGGATTTCCTAACAAATAACGATAAGATAGAAAGCAAGGTTACTATCATATTTGGTTCAGGGGAAAGCGTCCCCACCACAATGATACGACTAAGGGTTTTAAACCTCATGCCAATTGCAACATTTCACAAATATGAGTCAACAACAGTTACATCTCCCCTGAGCTGCATGACAACCTTCTCTAGTGAAAGGTTTGAAAGAAAATAGACACTTAAGGTTCGGAAGTCATGAGAATTATTTCAAAAAATGGTTACAGCTCAGGAATCAACTGTGTGCATTAACTTAAGAATTTTGGACATAGGAGTGTTCGGTCCCCTAACTCCACAGATAAATACTTAACTTCTCCTCTTAAAGGTTTATATCTGTCTAGGTAAACCCTGGTGCATTTTAACTGGACATAAGACTGCAATTTCTTCCTTGCTTACCAAAGCAGTTGAATTAGGCACTGTCACAAATCTGGGAAGGGTTTTCACTTCTAATCTTTCCTCTAAGCAATGAAAGAAAAGAGAGAGGTTGCCACTACAAGATTGGGTTTGAAGCTCACTAATACAGTATAAACCCTTAAGAGTTCTAACTGGACATAAGAAAGCCATTTCAGCATTGCCTACCAAAGCAGTTAAATTAGGCACTGTCACAAATCTCAGAAGGGATTTTGTTTCTGTATCTTTTCTCGAAGCAATGAAAGAAAAGAGAGATTGCCACTAGAACAAAGCCCACATACAAGAAAGGGCTTGGAACTCACTAACACACTTTGCCGCAGCAAGAGCTAAAAGAAAGGTGTCTTCAAAGTTCTTAAGTGATGCCTTATCAAAAGGCTCAAACTGAGGTTTTGTTAAAATCTGGGGGACTACATCTAAATTTCATCGAAAACCATGATAGGAAGATTGAAATTTCCTCTTCAAACTTTAAAAAGTGAGCAATATTCCAGTCAGCATGATGCAGAACTCAATGCAATGTAAAACGGTATCCTTTGATAGTCTTTACCAGTGCCTAAAATTGAGTTGCTTTGGCACCTTCTATGCACCCCCTTGATCCTCTTTAATCATGCTACCTAGTTTTTGTTAGTAACCAATAGCATTCTCAATTGCAGATGGAGTTGCTGGCTGTGGAATCAATTGTTCATCTTGTGCTTGCACCATGGTCCTAACCACTGCCCCTCACCCAACAGTGTTCTTCGAAGTGGATTTTCCCATTCTGTTTTTATTTAAATTGCTGTAAATTTAGTTGTCTGACCGAACTCTGTTTTACCTGTCTGGTTTTTGAAATTCCCCATTCTTCTGATTTGATTGTTAACTGTAAATATAAGTGATTTTAACTGACCCTAAGTGTTTATCTGCAACTTTCCCTATTGAAGAAAGGCAGCTTTCAGCTTAAGTTTTTCCTTGTATGTTTTATCTGAATTAACACTGTAGTCAGAACTGAAGGTACCATGATAAGTTCCACATCCCTTCCCAGGTAAAAACCTAATAATATGTATGTATAAACATTACATAAATATGTACAACCAGTCCCCGGGTTACGGTGGGGGTTCCGTTCCAGCGGCGTGCCGTAAGCTGGAAATTTCCATAACCTGGAACATCGTAAGAAAAGAGAGAGAGAGAGAGAGAGAGAGAGAGAGAGAGAGAGAGAGAGAGAGAGAGAGAGAGAGAGAGAGAGAGAGAGAGAGAGAATTTATGTAAGCCTGGAGAAAGAGACAGGTTTGTATCCTTTGCCCTCGTAATAAACCAGTTTTCTCCCCACCTTATAGGAGAGACCTCTTTATAGTGAACCCTCCCATAGGAGGACCTCTTTATAGTGAACCCTCCCATAGGAGGGCCCTCCTTATAGTGAACCTCCCATAGGAGGGACCTCCTTATAGTGAACCCTCCGGGTGGCTACAACTCCCTAAGCCGGTTTTTTCACCGCGTTATAGAGCCGGTGAGTTACAGAACTTATGGTGCCGTAACTTCGGAACATCAGCCATAACCCAGAACTGATTTTTTTATTAATATATTTGAAAAAGCGCCGTAAGTATGGAACGCCATAGGCTGAAACAGCCATAACCCAGGGACTACCTGCATATACATACATACAGTATACTGTATATACAATATTCACGTATATGTACGTATTACTCTTGCAGTAATTGAGCTGTAGTGCTAAGAACATGAAACTGAATTCAAAGGTACTGTCATCTCAATTAGGCCAAAACGAATTACCAATTAGAGGAATCCTCACTTCTTTGGTCCAAGAACTTGAAACTTGCAAGTTGAGCAGAGGAAGGTGAAAATACTTATATCGTATCTAAGTCCTAACCCAGCTCTAAACAGCTTAAAAAACTGGAAACAGATGTACAGGTAGTAGCATCCTAGAACCAGCATTACAGGATGCACTTCTGAGATCACCTCTGTTGTTCAGATTAAGCCAGCAACATGCGCTCCATTTCCCAAAGGCTCTACTTCCATAATATTGCACTTCAACATAATCAGTGCTAACTTCTTATTCGTTTTAACAGGAGCTGAGGTAGAAGTAAACTAAAGAGCACCAGTCAATGGAATCATCTTCGGAAAAAGGAAGTGAAAACAGAACAACACGAGCTATGTACTACTTAAATAAACCATATCACAGTTAAAACCCTAAAGTCTAAACGAAGGAACCGAGTTGGAAGAAAATGGCAACCTACAGACAATGATAATAAGGCAAAAAATACCAGAGAAGGTGACATACCACGGAACATCAGCAATGACATCATAGAATGCTGGTAGTGGGTACCGGATGACTGGGTGGGGAAGGCAGAGGGATCTTGCATGATGTCACCACATAACCGTGATGACAGTCAGAGCAGTCTGCACAGAGCTTAAGAGGCGACTGCCGAGAAGCGAGAGCTGTTCTCTCACCAGGCTAACTCATCCTAGATAAATAAGCAGCGGAAGAGGAAGAGCCACTACTAAGCAAAGGAATAATTGTCACAAGGTGACAAATACAAGGTGATAGAGGGGAAACTGAATAAGAAGGGAGATGGTTATCGTCTGCTTGGAGGACAATACCAGGGATAAATGATAATTGAAGAACTGACAGACGGCTCAGAACTACTGAGGTAAAGATAATACAGGTGCTCCTCTACTTGCGAACTTTCAGAGATATGAACATCCGTGCTCATAAATTCAATTTTTGTTCAGAGCACTCCGGGCTGCAACCCGCAAGTGCTAATTTTGTTATGAGGGTCTGCCTCGACTTAGTTACAATTTCTGCTGCTGTTGATGCTGAACAGCACTGTAACTCATGCCACTAAGCATCCCAGATTTTTGCACCTATGCTAGTGCTGATACTTCATCTACTGTGCAACAATTCATTTGTCTGATTTTATCATTACAGGCAGTCCCCAGTTATCAGCAATCTGGTTTTACGGCGCTTGTCTAGCGACAACGATAACTGGATTTTCGACACCGATTCCCAGTTATTGGTGCTGATCCTCGGTTATCGGCAGTGCTGATCCCCAGTTATCGGCGCTAACAACCAGATACTGGTGCTGATAACCGAGGATCAGCGCTATTATCATCGATTTTCGGTTGTTGGTGATTTTCACTTGTCGGTGATTTTCGGTTATCATCATGCTATCAGGAATGGAACCCCACTGATAACTGGGGACTGGCTGTAAATATTTACCGCATCCATCATCTATCGTGGCTACAGGCAAGCACAAGGCCAGTGATGAAAGAGGTAGTGTTAAAAAGCAGCAAGACATCTCAATGGAAACTAAATGGCAATAATAAAGAAGTTAGAAAGTGGTGAAAAAATGCTTGACATAGTGCACCATTACAGTGCGAATCATTCAACTATCGGCACAATTTTGAAGAACAAAGACAAAATTATGGACCACATGAAAAGTGCTGTGCCAATGCAGTCGATAATTATAAGTAAGAGAAGGGGAGGGTGGTAAAAGAAATGGAAAAACTTTTGGGGGTCTGGATGGAACACCAGAGACAAAGATGTGTACCAATTAGCCTCATGCTCATTCACGAAAAGGCTAAAAACCTTTTTGATAACTTGAAGGCTAAGGCTGGCGAAAGTGCTAAAGATGAACACTTGCTGCAAGTTATGGGTGGTTTTATTTCATCAAAAAACGTTGAGTCAGTTAGCACTGACAAAGCAGCACACAAAAAATTTCCCAAGGCGCTCAAGGAAATACTTGATGAGGAAGGTTATACCCCTCAGCAAATTTTTAATATTGACAAGAAAGGCCTTTTCTGGAAAAAAAGGCCAGAAAAAATACATCAGCTGTGGAGAGATGATGCCAGGATTTCAGGAGGCGAAGGATAGGCTAATGTTACTGCTGGGTGCCAATTGTTCAGGAGACATGAAGCTAAAACCTCTCCTCGTCTATCATGCAGGAAATCTACAGGCACTGAAAAATATCACAGAGTTCTCTACCCATAATCTGGATGTCCAATAAGAAAGCCTGGGTGACTCTTTCTGTATTTGAGGACTCGTTTTTTCATGACTTTACCCCCGTAGTCAAGCTGTACTGCAGAGAGAATAACATTCCTTTTAGATAATGCCATTGGTCACCCACTGCACTTACATGATTTCCATCCACATGTTCAAGTTGTTTATTTAACCCCCTAACACAACTTCACTCAATTAGCCAATGGATTAGGGCCTAAAAGCAAATTTTAAAAAATACTACATTCACCATACATATAGGCAAGTAATAAAGGATAAAAATGATGCGTATGTGACCTTACATGAATTCTGGAAGGGTTACAACATTTACAATTGTGTAAAGAACATTGATGCTGCATGGCATGAACAAACTGACATCAACATGAACGGAGTATGGAAGGCTTTATGTCCACAGTTTGTAAATTACTTCACAGTCTCATTGACATAAGTGAAAAGTTACAGCTTGACATACAGGAAGAGGATTTTCAAGACCTCTTTGACAGTCATTCAGAGGAGTTGACGAATGAGGATTTGATGGAACTGGAAGAAATGCAAAAAACAAAAGAACATGAAGAAAAAGAACTTGTTCCCTTAAAGAAGTTTAAAGCAAAATTGATGGCCAAGGGATTTTCTCTTCTAGAAAAAGTGTTGACTCTTTTTGAGAATCAGGACCTCAATGTTGAGAGATTCTCAAAAGTAGCAACAAGAGCCAAATGCTTCCAGTGTTATCGTATCATATATGAAGAAAAGAAAAGACAAATAATGCAAACTTCCATAGACAAATTCTTTAAACCAGTGCCTTCAACCTCAAGAGCCTTCCCACTTCCAATGACTGCTTCCTCCCTAAATGAAGAAGAAAGTGATGAAGAAATACTTCCTGAAGAAATCCTTGCCGAAGAAATTGAAGAAAATGAGGATGTTGATGACCCACCACCCCTGTATTAATTCCACATCACCCTCCCCCTCTCATCATCCATCACGACAAACCTACAACACCAGCTTCAAAGGTAAGAAAACTGTACATGTACTTTACTGTACTACTGTATTATCATAATTTGTTTGATGTTAGGTTTTATATATCATATGTATTAATAAAATGCCCTATAAATACAGTAACAGTACTAGTATTGGGTTTTAGTATAAAAAACCATAAATAGTTCTGTATGTATTGACTTTGCGTATACCAAGTTGAACTTACAAACAAAATGAACTTATGAACAGCCATTTGGAATGTACCTCATTCGTAAGTAGAGGAGCATCTGTATGTCTGTATCCCTAAATAACTCTACAAGTTCAAATACATCACTACCACTCTCTCCAAAATGGATGATGTGCAAGTTGGTGAATGCGAGTGCTAAACTACCAAATATAACTCATCCGGAGAATGCGTCGTTCAAACCGGAGAGACGGTTGAGAGAGGTGGTGAAGGACAAAGACCTTGGTCCCAAGACACCCCATGGTTCCCTGTCCACGGAGAAGACCAACAGACCAAAGGTAGTCCAAAGGGTGGGCTACAGACAGACACCACAGCTCCAACACCTCTCTTGCAGGGGCAATCTTAAGCCCTAATATATATGGTCAAATTTCTAACCCTAATAAAAGAATATTTCTCAATTACCTATTATTTTTCTCCTGAACCACATAGGGAGCAAGAAGGTGGAGCAGAAGGAGTGAAAGAGGAATTAACCTAGGCTAACAGGTAGGCTAATGGAGGAGGAGGAAGAGAAGCAACACTGGAAGACAAAAGAAAAAGACTGAGTAGGCTTATGGTGTGCCCTAACGACTGTTTATGTAATCTATCGGCCTCTAGCATCTTCCAATACTTAACAAGATTTTCATCCTCTCATCAGATCACTCATTATCTTCATCAAGAAAACCACACTCGCACCTCAATAGCTAGGCTAATACATACATGGCTGTCATGTACAACCAAAACATTCGGTTCCCACAAATTCTTTCCTATATACAGGTAGCCTAATACTTTCATCTCTGCTTGTTGTAAATGACACTATGCCAAAACAGAAAGCAAGCACAATACTGTACAGGAGAAAATCAGCCAGAAATCATCAAAATTATTACTAACGCCAATTCATACTGTCTGTATAAGGACACAGCATGAAGAATTCTGACGAATGTAAACATTCCAGCACCACCTGGTGGGAAACAGGTGATTATAGACAGTCCTAGCGGGTTAGCCAAGCGTTATGTTTTTTTAATGCAGATCACACTTAATGGCAGGAAGATATAAGCCAACTTTAACAGCAGGTAAGATTCATTCCATATAATTTGACCTCACTGTACATGCATAATAATCTAATCCGGCAGGTACTTGGCCTTAGTTGTTGCTCTGCTAGGGCAGAGTGGTATGAAGCTAAGTATTTGGGTGAGACACTTTTCTATCTGGATGGAATTGGATGCCTTCACAACGTGTTTGAGCAGCCACCTCAGGTACAAAAGAGGTGTCCAAAGACTTGTGGGTGACATCCTCAGGCAGAATGAGGTAGAGGGTGTCTGATGTTTCCAAAAATGTGCCCTCATAACCGGAAAAATCAAAACATTCCTCCAAAAGAAATAAATGAATAGCAGCCTCACTAACTGAGTTGTAAGCCCATTTGACTACTTCACAAAGCCAAACAGAGAGGGTGTTCCTGTACAACTCCTTCTTGTGCTTGCCATGCTAACAAAAAACCTATCCCATTCTGGCCTAAGGAGACTGATTCCTTTTAAAAGTAGTTAAAGGCTCACACTAGGCACAAAGCATCTCATCCAAGTCATCACCAACAAAGTTTCATCTCTGTGACAGAGGGCAAGGCTCTATAGTGTATGCACAATCCGGGGCCTGTGGTAAACCATAGGAAGCGAGAATGCAGCCAAATCGCACACGAATATATCACTCCATTAACCTTCAGCACTGCAAAATGGAGACCTGCTGTGCCCATTACCACAATGAGTGCAGGGTTAATGCTGGCTTACCACTTGTGCATCTGGTGAAACACAAATGGCAAGCATTCCTCATGTTCAAGGAGAACAGGTTAATTGGGGGTGTCAAGTTAATTCTTTGGCAGACAGACATCATCACCTTCCCCAAGCAGGGAAAGAGCTTACTTAAGATTCTGTGGAATCTCTCTTTTTCTTTCTATATAAGAAAGAGAAGACAAGGGGGAAGAGCTCCAGGAGGGGGTGGGGGGGAAGGGGAAGAGTTCCAGGAGGAAGAAGGGGAAGAGGAAGAGTTCAAGGAGGAGGAAGGAAGTGCTTATGGTTCTTCCCCATGCCCACTGCCCTTGTCTTGATCTCCATTACAGGACCAGTAGCTGTGATCCATGCCGCAGAGGTATCTCCTACATGAAGAATGACTGCCAAAGTAGGCTCAGCAGCGTTGAACTCCTGGTGGATGCAGCAAAAGCAGACTGAAGCAGTTAACATGTTAAGGGGAGGTGTATTGATCACTCACCTTCCTGCACATACCTGCTTCTTGGCCAAGAGAGCAGTGTATACCTAGATGGGGCAAAGAAGGATTTGGGGGCAGGGAAGAGGAAGTGGTAGGCTAATACTCTCACCCTCTTTTTCTACCAAAACCTTGATAGCCACATCTCCCACCCCAATGGCAGTAATTATTGGAATCCACCTAACAGAGGACTTGAAGCCACATACACCCTCATGCCCCTCACCCCTCCATTATGCAAACCACTTAACTACCCTGTTACCAGCTTGTTCTACAGTTTGCATTTTCATAACAGTAAGTATCCTGAAAGAGTAACTGAAACAATTAAACCACTTTTATCAGTATCTTTTCCTCTCTAGTTATATTTACTAATACCAACACTACTGTATTAAAAAACAGTACAAGTTGTTGCTCTACCAAAATCACCAAGTACTAACCACTCTATCATCCCTTCAGCTTCATTAGTTTTGTCTTTTATTTTTATTAAAATTTACTTTCTCTAGTTTCAATTTTCAATGTTAAGAACAAATTCACATTTTTTTTCAAATCCCATTTTCTCATTCACTGACATTCTAAATTTCCTGGGGCTGTTTGTGAATTGCATTCCAAACTTTACTTGCCATTACCCCAAAATGGATATACTGTACATGCTACTTAAGAGACACATGCATTTTCAAATTATTTAAATAATAAGTGATTTTTTTAACTTAAAAATACAAAAACCATCAGTGCAAAATCAATTAAAACTCACATAGGAAAGGCATCAATGATTGCAGGTGTCAAGAGATGACCAAATGAAACCACTGTGCCAACATCATATATCCCCTTTGGAACTTCTGTAGGCCAGTGGATAACAGGTATATTTTCTTTCTGACAGTACTGCAGAACTGGAGAGTTTTTCTTCACCGGAGCTGTAACAACATCTATTTTCCCAATAAGGCCCCTAAAATTAAGGATGAAAAACTATCCTGTAAAAACATTTCTTATGCAACAGAGGTGATGCCACTCTGCTGTTACTGTTCCTATTAAATACCTTTTTATAGAATAACAAATATGTATATATTATATACAGTCAACCGCCCGTATTCGCAGGGGATGCACACCACACCCCTTCCCCCACGAAGCTAAAATCCGCGAATACTTAAAACTCCTCTAAAAACACTTAGAACTGCTCATTTTGATAGTTCAAACAAAAAAAACTCAAACAATGCTTATACCTGAGTATTTTAATAGTTATATCACAAAAAGTGCATTTAGTCATGAAAATTATATGAAAATACAGTAATTAGCAAATATTTCTGTGAAAAATACAGCGAATGGGCAAATTTTCTGCGAATAATGTGTACTGTATATATGTTCCACAGAGAAATACGCGAATAGGCAAGTCTGCAAATACGGGGGTTTACTGTACCAGGTGTTTCAAAGTTAGAGGCCCCCTCCACAGAACACATGGAAAGTTATCAAGTTTTCTGCTATAGCCTATCTCCAAGTACATTATTTTAAGTTTCTATTAAGCTATTTTTCATTTTACATTTCTTATTTTCAGACTGAGTGACGGAGTTAGATACAGCCATGGCTAACGACTTGGAGGAAATCAGATGGATTGACCGAATCCGGGCTATAACCTTCAGAGAGGCCAGGGATGCTGGCGCATCCTTCATTTCATGTTCCTGGATAGCTAAGTACATTAAAAGAGATGAATTCTTTGTTAAAGGAACAAAAGTCCATATGACTGTCATCGCAAAAAGAGTGACAATCTTGGAGGGCCTGAAGTCCTTTCTCAGGAGTCAAAAGACATCATAGCTGAGGCAGTGGGTAGACCAAGAAAGTCTTTATGTAAATTGGTGCTTGAACTAGAAACAAAAAGGGGAAAGAAGAGAAGTTATAGTGCTGTATATCGTGAGTTGAAAAAATCTCGTATCATGCCATTTCATGTTATCAGCAAGCCCAACATCACTCAGCAACAGAGAGAAGACCGTGCATGGTTTTGTGGTTCATTTCTTAAAGATTGGGATGAAGCTGACTTTCTCCATGTTGCCGCATCAGATGAATTCTTCATTTACACAGTCAGGAAGCCAAATCATAAAAATGACATCATTTGGGCTGCAAAGTTGGATGATATCAGCGACGACATGCGCTATCGCCAAGTTGTGAAATTTCCTGAATGTTTGGGAATTTTTCTGTTTCACAGCCAAACGGTTAATGTGGATCATCAAAGAAAAAGGACAGTCATGGAATGGCGAATACTTCAGAGAAACTGTGCTTACTGGTGGAGTACATTTTTGCATGATAGGACACCAAGTTTCAAGGCTCTTCAGACACAGGAGCTGCTTCGAAACACTGGTATCAATTTCTTCTAGTCAAGTGAATTTCCAGGTAGCTCTCCTGACCTTAATGTGTGTGAAAACATTGGTAGTATCTTAAAGGATCCTGCTGAAGCACACACAGTGAACTATGATGGTATACCAAGCCTCGAAGACCTGCGAAGAGAGGTGACCGAAGTGCTCAGGGAAATGGAGTTTGAGTCTCAGCTTTTTTGCGATTTGCTGAAATCATACCCCTCAAGAATGCAGGCTGTGGTACAGGCAGACAGAGACCACACAAAATATTAAATACTCAGAGAGAAACTTAAACAAATACCTGTTCTGAATTACTTTTGTTTTTGTCCATATCAATTTTAGTTTATGCTGTAGAGGGGGGCTCTAATTTTGAAACACCCTGTGTATGTATATATATATATATATATATATATATATATATATATATATATATATATATATATATATATATATATATATATATATACATACAATATGCATATTTGTTAACTTCTAAGAATGACAAAATCCAAGATAAATCTACATAATAGTAAATTTGGATACAAATGTACAGTATATTTCATTACCTTTCTCTCCCTTTACAAAGTGCATCAAGACTCTCAACTGCAAAGTCATCAGTTCCAAAAAACACAATATTCCATGGGGGTTTTAACTTTACTTTGGTGGTTGACACACAGTTTTGTTTGCTAGGATCATCAGCAGATAGGGTGGAAAAATAGCTTGTTTTCCCTCTTCTCACCCTTAACTGATATGGTCCTATCCTTAAAATTTTACTTTTGTGAATTGAAAGGATTTTTAGAGAACACATCATTTATCTGGAAGAGAAAGAGGAATTAAGTTAGCTCATCATGTTGCTCTATTTTCCAAAATGCAATTTTCATTAAATATTAATTACAATTTACAATCTGGTTTTCCCAAAGAGAAAATTAGTTTAGAGAGGAGATGAAATTTTTAAAGTAACTGGTATTTTTCCTAGGTATATAAACCAGAGCTGGGACACAGGTGTTGAACTTAGAATCTAGGTTGTTAATTAGTGATTATGTGGGGTGAGTGGGGGAATACCCCTCACAAGTCTTACCTCATCATTGAAGTGCACTGAATTTATGAAAGGCTCTGGTTTTTGTACAGTAATACCTCACACTGAGTCATTAATTCACTCCAAGACACATGACTCAAGTCAAAAAATTACCTAGGTCCAATAAGCACTTTAAAAAATAACCTAGACACCCTATAAAGCCAAAAAAGCTAATACAAGTACAACGTACAATAAATTATTCAACGCACAATAAGTCTTTTTAATATAGTCAATTGTTGCATATTAATTATAATGAAAAAAAAAACAAAAAGAAATTTACATGCATGTAGTGCTGTATACTGTACATAACTCTACCTACCTCATGGGTGACGTCTATGTGCTTGATGGGCTGGAGAAAAGAACAAGCTATGGCAGAAACATTACGCTTATTAGCACTAGCGCTAGAAACTTTCTTCAGAAATAAAATAATAAAATACGGTAACACACATGCAAGCACACCATTGAATTTGCTATCAAAAACTAACTCTACCACGTGGCTGAATATGGCATTTTTATAAAATAAAGTTTTATATATACTTACCAAATAATTACATAGCCATACTTTCCCCTCGTGCAGCAGCCTAAATTTGAAATTTGCAGCAGCGCTCCAATTGTTTAGTGTAGGTGACCAGTCCCACCCACTAACGGGAATACTAGGAACAACTTAGCAGACAACCTCATTCTGTTTCTGCCCTTATGTCTATCAGAGGGGAGGAAGGTGAGCTTCGATTTTGTAATTACTTGGTTAGTGTATATAAAACTTTATTTTATTATAAAAATTCCATTTTTCTATAAGTAACTTACCAAGTACAGTAACTACATAGCTGAATCCCATATTGACAGGATGTGGGATACATGGACATATTCCATTCCAAAACATTATGTAATGAATTTGAAACAGACAAAGTTTCTAGCACTGGAAAACAATGCTTGTCGTTTTCTTATCAACTACGAGAGTCATTACAGGAAAATACTGCTTCTGGTTGGTGCCCATTTCAACTTGTAGTGGCACGGCAGTATAGCTGAGGATAGCCTCTACTTAAGTGGAAGCTTTGCAGAGAAGGAGTATTCTTTTGGCTGGCAAAGCACTGCAAAGTGCCCTTGCCCTGGGCGCAGTACCAAAAAATAAAAACAACCAAACAACTTTGTCACCTACACTGAAAATAAACAACTCCCCATCCACTGAGAGTGGTGGGTGCTCCAGATACATTGTAGCCCCTGGCTCCCCCAAAAATTCGGCACCTTACTACAAGGTGAAGAGATAGGAGAAAATCCTCTGCTTCCTCCCTCAGTGCCATGCCAATTGCTAATAATGGTCCCAAGGTAATGCAAAATTTTTAAACACTGTTTTGACTTCAAGAAAAAATTTAGAAGTGAAGAACTATTACACTTCCACTGGCCCGATTGCCAAACAGAAGTGAGTGACATAATGAGCCTGAAAGCTAATGAGGCAGAGGCTATTCTGGTATCTTAGCTTTCCCTTAACAGATAGGCAAATCATTCATTGGTGATGAAGACAATGCTTTCATAGACAGAGGGTGAGACAGGATCTTGTCGAAACACCCTAGGTATGGATGGCCCTCTGATTACAAGGCTTTCTCAGGTAAAACCTGAAAGCTCAAACTAGACATTTCGCTCACTCTCCCAGAGCCAGGGATATCCGTCAATTATTTAAGGGAGAAAGCATGGATCCTGTTTCTTTCTTGGCCTGGAAAATGTAGCATTCAAACACAGACTGTCTCCCTGAGCAGAATCTGCTCACTTGTCTATAGTCTGGAGCTCACTAACTCATTTGGCATTTGCTAGGCCTCCAAGGAACAAAGTTTTCTAGTTAAGTGAGAGACGTGGAATGGAGAGGCTTGAAAGAAGGGCCTTGGAAGTCTTGAAAGACTTAATAGGTCGCTAAGATCTTGGTTAGAAAATAAAACTAGACCTTTGTGTTTACATATTAAGCCTAGCATTGCTTTATGCCCTTGAAGGTGGAAGAAGAGAACTCCCTTGGCAGTCCTCAGGTTTAGGAGGAGTTCCACTATCTGAGCTAAAGAGGAATTCACAGACGAGATGTTATAACCGTTACACCATCATCGGAGGACTGCCCACTAAGTTTGGAGTACATGGCAAGAAGACTGACATCTGCATCTTGCAACAGTCTCCGCAGTCAGTCTTGAAAAATTCACTTCTTCCAAGCCAGCCCCTAGACAGACAGTCTGTAAATCTGTCCGAGAAAAGAGTGGCCCACCCTTAGTGGTATCTTTTGAAGTGAGGTTGTCTGAGTAGATACGGATTGTGGAAGGAGTCATGGAGAGCCCACCAACAACCGTATCTGGTTCAGAAACCATTACTCATCGTCACATTGCAATGAGCCTGAAACCTTGTTCAGCCTTTCCTTGACTGAGTTGGAATGCGGAAAGGCATAAAGGTCCAGGTTGGACCTAACTTGCAGCATGGTGTTAGCTGCCCATGCAAGAGGGTCTAGGATTGGAGAACAAAGAGAGGCAGGCAAAGGTTCCTTGAGGCAGCAAACCGGGCTAAAATTGGCCTGTCCCATAGATTCTACAGATTCTGCCAGACCAGGGGATCCAAGGTCCACTCGGTAGGAAGGACATGCTTCTGATGGTTCAGTGCGTCCGCCGGAACTAATTAGTTTGCCCTGAAAAAGTCGAGTGACTGGAAAACTCGATTTGATATGCCCATCGTAGGAGTTCTCTGCTGACTGGTGGGGGAGAGAGAGAGAGCCTTCTTACATCCTTCTTCTCCATATCCTTAAGGACTGTGGTCTTGAAACAAGATTACCACAGTCTAGGTAGAAATAGGGTCGAGAAGCATTGAAGCCCTAAGTGAAAAGCTTTCAGCTATCTGACAGAGATGAGAATATATGTACTTAGGACAGTGGTCTTGTAACAAGATTACCACAGCCTAGGAGTGAAATAGGGTCGATATGCAGAAGTCATAAGTGAAAAGCTTTTAACTATCTGACAGAAATGAGAATACTGTATTATGTTCTTTCGAGGGCCATGTCCCAGAAACTACCCGGTTCTCTAAGCAGGCTCCACAACCCAGATCCTAGGCGTTTGAATGGAAAACTAGGTCTTGGCTCGTAGTATGAAGGAACTTCCCTTCCAAAGGTTTACATTCAGACAACCACTACTGTAGGTCTGACCTAATTCGGAGCTAAGGGGGTACTGTAAACAAGGGGTCCAGCTGTGTTTCCCTGTCCCAAATGTTAAAAACCTCCATGCACTTTCCTTTGAAGGTAATCAGAGAGGTCAGTCATCCGGGTAAAGACTGATGTTCCAGAACATGAAGTCAAATGCTAGAGGAGTGAGAACTCGAGAGTAGGCTTGCAGTATAGAGGCCAAAACGCAGATCCTTGCACTAGAGGACCTTGTCCCGCCAGACGGACTTGAGATACTCCCAGGGTCCGGCAGGGACATGGAAGGATACTTTCTGCATAACCCAAGTCTACATCCAAATGCCCTTGGAGAATGGATGACAGGATTGTCTGGTTCATCTCTATTCTGAACTTCATCTTCTATTCTAAGAGAAAAAAGGGATGTTGCAGGCCATGCAGATTTGCCGACAACTATACAGACTCGCAGACAACCAGGGGAACTTGCAGATCCTTGTCCTGACTCGCAGACAACCATGCGGACTAGCTGCTAACCCTACGGACTCTTTGACAGTCGGCAGACACTTGGAGATCCGAGCAGACTCAGTTATAATGGACTCGCTAACACCATGTACAGGCTGCAGACATATGTGAAAAACACAGATGCCTAGGCACAGACATAACTGCGGGTATGTCAAACCAAGACAAATCCTTCTGCAGAAGAGAGACAATTCTCTCAACTGTGTCCTGAGGGAAGAGAGGCTGTATGCCTGGAGGCAAAAATAACAGGGCTGAATGCGATTGTGTGACTCACTCAGTAGTAAAAGAGCACCCAAGTTTTGTCTTCTTGAGATTTCAAAGCAATGAGCGGAAATCCCTAAAAAAATCTCAAATCATCCTTACCCACACAGGACAGGATTCAGAGACAAACTGAGGCAGTGTCTCTCAATAAACTGGAAGTCTTCCATCTTCTTAGCCAGTGCTCTTGCTGCCTCAGAGGAGGGAGCTTTCTTCATGAAGCTCAAAAATACTGGACATAAATGTCCTTGTCTGCAAAGAGCATGACTCCTAGAGACTAACTGCATGGAGGTGGTGCCTGGTACTTAAAAGGGGACCTCTCTATATGCAGACGAATGTTCTTCGCATGGCACTCAGATCCAGGAGACTGATACTGAGGAATTGGTGCCGGGTTATCGGGGACTGGTACCGGTCACTTAAAAAACCAGAGCCAGGTGCTCCATCGGGAACTGGCGCTCAAGAAAGAAAACAGTGTTCTAAAAAACGGTAGTCATCGAGTACTAATGAGCCAAGCATTCGGGAATTAGTGTCGAGTGCTCGAGAATGGTGCTGGGCATGCAAGGACTGGCTCCGGGCACTGGAAGGCTGATGCCGGGAGCTCAGGAAGATGCAGAAAAAACTGTCCATGAGCGGAAGCCAAGTATTGCACAGATAACGTCACTTTGGAATAGGCGCTGCGCTGAGCATTCGGGAATTGGCACCGGGTGCTCAGGAGTTGATGCCAAAATCTTGGCAACTGGTGCTGAGCGCGCAGAGGTAGACAGCAGGCGCTCGGGAGTCAGAGCTGAGCACTCGGAGACTGTGACTGTCGTATGTCACCGAGAGGAGAATCTCTAGCCCCTTTAGACGTAATAGGAGACATCTTGTTGTCACTACATCTCTTCAGGGGTTGAGACATGCCGTGAAAAACACCTAGAACGCCTCTTGTCAGGGCTAAACTTTGAGTCCGATGCAACTGGTGGACACTAACAGGGATGCCCTTCCAACAGCAGTCTGAAGGTCTTCCACTACGTGAACTGTGAGCAACTGGTTCCAACACAATCTATAACCTTTGAGGTTTTTTTTACCAACCCTGGAGAGGATCCAGTCGGTCCTTCAGCAAGTAGAGGTGTTCCTGTCCAACAGGGAACAGCTGGTACCAGCTTGGAGAAGCCTCTTAAGGAGAATGTCTTCTCTCTTTCTTTTAATTCCAGGGTCTCGTCTCTGGATGCATTTCTCTTCAGGTATGTCTCAGGAATTGCTGAGACTTCTGCAACAAGAACGCAGTTATAGTCTGGAGCTATTCTTGACTGTCAGACCTTCTGTGGTGTTCAGAAGAAGCGCATCTGACACCCGGAAGGTCTATCGACTCCCCTCTTCCCAACGTTCATCTGTACTCAGATGCCTCAGATCAAGGTTGGGGAGCAACCTTGGAGGAATTCCAGGCTCCGGGCCTCTGGAGGGATCGGGAATGAGAGGAGTCAATAAATCTTCAGGAACACAGGGCTGTAAAGGAAGCCTTCAGGTGTTTTTCAGTCCTGGTGCGCAACAGAGTAGTAGCTCTGTTTTGCGGCAACATAACTCCGTGTCGTATCTGAAGAACTCGGGGGATCAAGATCAACAGAACTCAATACTATAACACAGAGTCCTAAGAAGGTGCGAAGAATGGAAAGTGTATCTTCTTCCCCAACTTGTATCGGGGAGTCTCAACGTACTGGCTGACTCGTTAAGTCGCTCTTGTCAGGTATTGGGGGGAGAGTGGACCTTGGCTCAGGAAGTAGTATGTCAGGTTCTCTGGAAGTGGCCGGCATCTGTGGACTTTTTTGCGACGAGATTAAACCATTGCCTTCCGGTTTATTTCTCACCAGTGGTGAACCCCATGCTGATAGGCACCGTTGCGACGTTACAAAATTGGAATTATTGGAATCACGTGCAGGTGTATGCTTTATGCCATTCTGTCTCAATCATCAGGTAATCAGGAAATTGCAGGAGTGTCAAGACGTCTATGACTCTAATAGCTCCTTGTTGGCCCTTCGCCCTTGGTTTCCGGAACTCCTAAGTTCCTTACGATGTTCCTTCCCATATGGAAGATCTTCTCAGACAACCGCATTTTCACCATTATCATCTAAACCCTCACATGCTGAACCTAGTTGCAAGGCGACTGCCGAGCAAGCAGCTAGACAGACCGGACTCTCTAAAGCTGTGTCTAGACAGCTTTTTTTCAGCTTGAGAAAGTCAACCCGTAAGCCTTACCAGGTCAGCTGGACAATGTACAGAAGTTGGTGTCGTAAGGAAGGTCATTCCATCTCTAGACCTTCATAGCCAAAATAGCTGATTTTCTTTTATTCCTTCGGAAAGCCAAGGTTCTTTGGTATTCGGCTATTGCTGGCTACCGCTCAACGCTTAGCAGTACATGTAGTTTCCATCTTCCCCAAAATTTCTAGGAGTAAGATCATCCATGATTTATTATGCACCTTTAAGATTAAACATCCTGTCTTGCCAACTCGGGCTCCTCCGTGGGATTTGTTGGAAGTTCTAACATTAAGACAACTGATTAAGAAGGTAAGAAGGTGTTTTTTCTTATGGCTTTAACTACAGCTAGAAAGGTGGGCAAGCCTCAGGCAGTTTCTAGGCTGGTTTCCTAGGTGGGAAATGATATGTATTTGTCTTTTCTTACAGAATTCATGGCAAAGTTGGAGTCAGAGGTTAGCCCTCTACCTCGTTCGTTTAGGGTTCTTTATCTGCAAGTTTGTTACTGGCGATACAGCGGAGATGTTCTTATGTCCGGTGCGGGCATTAAAAGTCTATTTATCAAAGGTTGCGAAATTCCGTCCGCATCCGCATACACTTCTCGTCTCTCCGCGGAATCCTTCCCGTCCGCTGTCAAGAATACGATTAGTTACTTTCTGAGGGAGATGATTTCCCAGGTTTCTCAGGGTTCTTCTTCGCCGTCTTCAAACTCTGTATTACCCCGAGCGCACAGTATTCAGAGTATGGCCACTTAATCTTCCTTTCTAAGGAATTGTTCAGTGTCTTCTTTTCTGGAGGCAACTCCTTGGAAGTCCGTCTGAATGTTTACTTCCTTTTACTTAGGAGACGTTCAGTTTGCCTCGTCGGAGGGTTATTCTCTTAGTCTGTGTGTAGTGGCTAACTCTATTATCTAGGGTGAGTTCATTTAGCTGAGGTGGTATTCTCTTAATGTGGAGGTTCTTAGGTTAACCAGATACAAGAATTCCTTTTCATCTTTAGAATCTTAGGCAGCAGTAATAGTATAATCACATGAACTTAGGTTTAGTATGTTTTTAAGTATCTTAGTCTTTGATAATTTCCCTACGAGAGTCTAAGGGGGTTCTCTAGTAGGCTAGGCTCTTTCGTCGGCGCTGAGATACTTCTTCGCTCGTCGATCGTCGGGCCTTATCCAAAGGATCAGCGGCTCAGCACACTGCTTCCTTCCCCTCCATACATGAAAGGCTCTGAATAGCCATATGGGAGGTTCATCGTACTCCTCCATACATGAGAGGTTCAGAAGAGCCACATGGGTAAAATTACGGGGATATAGTTCGGGTTGGTCAGTGACCAGGGCTAATTCAGGTGTTCAGGGAGTGTACTGCAATACAAGTTTTATATTTCAAAGTTTTTAAATTTTTATTCTGGGTACATATTTTATCACCGTACAGGTATATTTTGTGTATTTTAATATCTATTTTGTGCATTTGGCTCTTTTCTATTGCATTTTGTATTTTTATGGCTCATGACTGAACCTGATACTATGTATGTGCAACTGTACAGTATGTATACCCAAATGTCATGCAAAGACGACAATATATTTTTTAAATGTTTAAGTTTTTAAATGATCTATTACTATAAACCTCATTACTGTACAATACTGCATATTATTTTATGTATATTTTAACATTTGTTTTTATGAACTCTTTCACTGGAGGCCATAGATCCCGAGGAGGACAAGATCACTCAAAGATTCTCACTAGCATGGATAACTGCTGAAGTGGAAAGATCCAGCCCCTTTTGTTTGAATAACTTGTGACAAGTCTAAGTGACAGCCTTTCACTGCAGAGACTGAGAAGAGCTAGTCCCAGTAAAGGTAGATGAGAAAGTCTATGATCTGCTGAGCAAACACACGGACAGGAGAGATATTCCTTTTTATGATGCCAATCACAAAGATGGCCCACTTTCCTTGGTACATGCTTGCGGAGGAATGATGGGGGTACCCAGACATTTCTCACAGCCTTGTGGGAAAAGTCTCTCTCCTACAGATACACTAATTAATGTCCACATGTGAAGCTGAAGAGAGTGCATTGCCTAGTAGTACTCTACCTGTAAACAGGCAGCTGATACTGGAGGGTGGGCCATGGGAGAATCTGTCTTGGTACCTCGATCATAGGAGGCAGCACATTAAGAGTACCATTTGGCTCATGGCCAACAAGGAGCAGTAAGGGTCATCCTGAGACCAGGTGTCATGAGCAGTCTATTGATCACTATGCAAGGGAGGCTGAAAGGTGGAAATGCATACACATCCACATTGTCCCTGGGGTGCTGGAAGGTGTCCTCCGTCATAGCTGGATCTGGAACTGAGGACCAGAAGACAGATCAAACAGCCTCTTCTACTGGAGGGTGTAGAGACCACTCCAAACCTACCACCTGACCCTGATGACTGAGATGATCCACCAGGACATTCCTTCTGCCAGAAATGTACTTGACTGATAACTCAAAGGATTAGGTTATCAAATTCAAGACAACTGCATAATCATGTATCTGCAGTGCCAAATGACACAGAATCTGAGACAAGGTCTCCACTGTTTGTTGCCATGGGCCACCACGGATGTGTTGTCGTTAATCAGCATTACCAAGTGACCTATTAAGTGCTCTTAGGAAGGGTAATTCATCAGCCTGTCGACCGACAAGTCCAACATCAAAGAATAGCCTTGGCATCTACAGATGTGTAATACCTTTTCTCACACACAGGCAGTAGGAAGGAGCTTGTTTGATCTGCTGGACTGCTGGAACTTCAGAAGTTCAAGTGAAGATGCAATGCATTACTACCCTAAAACAATTCTCCTTGTATTTTAATAATTTGATTAGATTTTTATCTATTATTTATTAATTTGTTAATTTTTTTATAACAACTGATCTCTTCTTTCTGTATTTCTTATTACCTTCTGTTACTTCTTTCAAATGAACACAATATTTGTTGGAAGCTTGAATGTCAAATCTATGGCCCCTATGGGATTGTTCCATATAAAAAGGACTCATGTTCTGAATAATAATAATATTAATATTGGACGAAAAGAAGCTCCCAACCTGCAGATCAGGAAGTTCACATTTTCCAAAACACCACAAGCAGACTAGAACCACAGCAAGCTGAATATAACTGTCTTGCTTCAAGAGCAAAACCTAAGGAAAGCTCAACTGCCGAGACTGTAGCTTACGTGGACTACACAAGGTTATTAAACTCATGAATGAACACAATAATCTCACAAAAGAGCTGCCCCAGCTTGGCCTACAGTGGTTCCAGAGGAGCAAGATCATCAGGACCCATCAGATCCCATAAAGCTAAGGCATAAGCTACATCTCTTCATAAAAAAAAAAAAAAAAAAAGTGCCACGCTTCAGCTCCATGGCCTGCTCTCGACCTCATGATGAATGAGTTAAGCTTCTCACTGGAGAAGCCCCTAGAGTTCCAGCAGTTGCTGTCTAAACGACGTATGGTTCTGGACTCTGTCCTACCGCCAACCCCACCCTTGGTAACAAATTGAGTTAGTGGAAGATGCAGGAGTGAGCACACAATGCAATTCCCATGCAACAAGCTGCACAATAGAGGTGGAAGAGCTCAATGGAGACCTCCCATCCCTCGAATGAATGTGTTCGATGTGAGCACATTCCAGGGAATGTACTCAACTCAAATGAGAAGGCTCACCCCTGTGCTCCCTCCGAGGAGGCATGGAAGGGAGCCTACCCCATTGTCTGAGCATGTGTGGTCCAAAGACCTTGCATGCACAGAGCAAACAGACTGCATGTGCCCTTCTCTGTATGTTTCCTCAGAAGCAAAAGGAGTGGGGCTATCCTGAAAAACCTTGTGCATCCAATCATAAGACCAAGCACAAACAGCATGAGCAGGATGTGCAGACTCAACCAACAGAGAACCTGAGAATTCACATTTGGTTGAGGAGGGAGCAGCCCTCTAATCTAAGTGGGAAGGTGTGAGAACACCTGCCCCACCAGAAGACCAACGATCACGGGAAAAGAGTCTGGGGACAAGGAAGAAAACCAAAGCAAGCTCGATGATGACAACTAAGAATACAAGAATGATACTTCCCTTTCCCCTATAGAGTCTTACCAGTCTTCAACAGTGAAGGGGAATGTTGTGGGTAGAACTGAAGATGAAATAAAGCAACTGGAGGATCAACCACTGGAAGGACTACCACAACTGGAGGCTCCCCCTTCTTCATTGTAGCCAAGGAAGCCAAAGTAGCTGCAGATGCAAAAGGTGAAGGTGACAAGTGGCTCCCTGAAATGATGAGAGTAGGCCAAATCTTCTGCAGGTACACTAGGGACAACATCTTAAGGCTGCAATATCAAAGTCAGATAAATTCGAGAGGGAGACAGCTGCTGGGGGTGCACCACCACCAACAACTACCTCCTCCTCTAAAGAAAGGGCATACCCAGACTACTGCTAAGCTCGTGAACTAATCCTCCAAGGAGAGGTAATACTATTAGCAGACAGAGGGCCAGGAATGGAAGGAGAAAGGAAAGAACCACAAGGATTCATGGGAATCATTGAGGGTTTATCCCCCTGAAAATAGCTGGAATAGCACACCCACGGTCCAATTGAGGAAACTCAGAACCTCAAAAACCTTAAAAATATCCTTCAGCAAATGGTCCAACTCTGATGAAGTAAACAAAATCCTGGTGGACGAGAAGGAGGACAAACATGAAGCATCAATGAGATTGGAGAAGTCCCCTTGAGAGGAGGCAGAAACTCCCAAGGATGGAGCTTCCCCAGTAGAATACGACAGATACTTCTGCTGTATCAGACGAGAAGGAGGCGAACAAAATACTGTACTACTTTACCTGTGTCCCTCTTCTCTGACAACCATACGTCAATACGAGCAAATGCTGTCCTGGAGGAGGAGGAGGAAAGAACCATGCACAGTAATCTAGAGAAGAAGTCCGGATAGCACACCAGGAAGAACCGCAAAAGAGCCGCGTAGTTTGACGTGGGAGCATCGTCCTCCACAGGTTCCTCTCCAGAGGAAATAGGGGACATTGGAGGATCCGAGGGAGCCTGAGTCATTGCAGATGGCTTCTGTAACAGGTTCGAGATGTTATCTAAATGGAGCTGAATAAGGACTAAGGAAGGATCCTGAACCCCAAGAGCATCGGCACAAGACACACCAGATACAGCAAGTCCCACCTGTGGTGCCGGACAAATGCTAGTAGGCGGACAGACGTCAACATTGGTACCCACTAACACTGGACACTCAGTCCCTGGACATCCGCTCACAGATCTAATGGACAGATCTGATGTCTGCAACTCGGAAACTATGCGCCCAAAGGGAGGACGCTTGGGTACTGGGAGCCCATAAGACGGACACTCGGACACTTGATGTCCAAGAGGTGAAATCACTCTTGGGATGCACAGACACTGGGCATCCACTTGCTGGAAGTGCGGACAACGGATGCTCCAATGAATGTCGCTCGGACACTGATCTCTCACAATTGGGCACTAAACTCTCAGACTCTGGGCGTTCGGACACTTTATGTCCATATGCTAGACTAACTAGCACTTTTTTGGACACTTTTGGACACTTTTTGGACAGGTAAATCAGTCACATCAACCCCTGGATACAAAACCTGACTAGCGCAAGCCTTCGCTTCAGCCCTAGCATTAGCTTTCCTAAGTCTGTCACACTGTAACTTACCTAAATATGCATTGAGAGTCTCCCACTTCCTCTTATTCTAGTCTTTACATTCATTACAGCAAAGTTCAGGAGAGCAAACTTGGTCCCTGCACGAACTACAAACAGTATGATTGTCATATTTGGCTGAAGTCAGCCTATTCTTACAGCCTTTACTACAATACTTGATACTAAAAAGGCTAGAATCTGACATGATTAGTCTAATTGATAAGTCAAAATCAGGAGTCACAAAAAAAAAAAAAAAGAGTTCTGAATTACCTAAGCTAATTAACAGTAGCATATTACCAAAAAGAACAAAGTACTTCATCAAATGAAGAATAACAGCAACCACCCAGTGAAAAACAACAAAATCTGAGCTGTCAATCAACAAGAGTTCAGTCATTCACTGGCAAAAATGGATTGAGCTCTTTAGCTGCGCTGTACCTATCCTTCCCCAAATTTCAAATTTTGAGCTGCCATGCAAAGTAGAAACTAATAGCTATGTATTTATTTGATAAGTTATGTATATAAAACATGGGTATTCCTGATTTATCCCCATAACCACCAATTAACAACCTTGTTATCAAGTTCAGTGACTGCTCTAGCTTGCAATGAGGACTGCTCTTATATAAAAATCAATGAACTTGCTTGATTGCTGGACAGCTGGGAACCTCTTGATCTGTAGGTCAGACTGTTCACATAATCCAAGATACTATGAGCAAGCAGCAACCACAGCAGTCAGGGCAGCTACCTTGCCTCTGAAGTGTACCCTAGAGTACACTCTATTAATGAAATATGTTCAACGAAGGAGCAGTGGTTGCTTTCCCAAGATCATCAAACTCACAAATAAGCCCAGCAATCTTTTGAAAAACTGTTCCAACTCTGCCTGAATAGGTTCTGAAGGGGAAGAACCATTGAGAGATAACAGATTCCAAAAGCATGAGTTGAACCCTCACCTGGTAGAGAAGCTGATATACCAGTCTGCCCATGTGATCTTTCTCAGATTATGAACACACAGAATCCTAGCAGTACCAATTGCAGAACCACACGGTGAGGTCTGCTTGTGACCTACTGAAATTGCTGTCCACATTCCTCTGGACTTTATTATGATCGTATAAACACTTATGCATTGTCTCTAACCAGGGGTGTCATTTCAGATTTTTGTTGGGGGGGGGGGCAAAGATGGTTTGGCGAGCGAAGCGAGCCTAATGAGCTGGGGGTTTTTTGATTTTCAGCTATTTTATGTGCTTTTTGATGCCACATGAGCAAGGTATTTCAGCAAAATAGCCAGACAAACAAACATTGTGTGTGTGATAGAGAAATATAGATAGATAGATAGACAGACAGACAGACAGATAGATAGATAGAAGATAGATAGATAGACAGATAGATAGAAGACAGATAGACAGATAGATAATATAATGTAATGTGGTGACACATTTGAATTTTGGCAGGAATAATGGAAAACCCATTGCTGTTACTTCTTGGGGCTTGGGGGTGTGAGGGGGGCAAGTTGAGGCTTGGGGGGGGGGCAACATGAGTCTTGGGGGGTAGTTGCCCTCCCAGCCCCCCTCAAATGACACTCCTGTCTCTCACACACACATAATCCAAGGATCTCATATGTGTACATAGGAGTTCTGAAAGGATATGAACCACCCAAGTGTCCATACACTTACATGAATGCACATTACTATGATGCCCAGCGGTACCATTATGTGGTGACCTTTTGCAAGCATACATTCAGAGTTCTGGATCTTATTCTACTCCCTCGGCTATGATACAAGACATGTTGAGAGAAAAAGTAGCATCTGAGGAGTATGGCCTGTGCTCAATATCACAGGATTATCTCCACAGATAAGAACCACAACAGTGCTGAGTTCCTTAGCAGCAACAGCATGAGACAGGGGGCACCTGAGATACTGAGACAGAAATATCTGTCAGTATTCCAGCAAAACTGCCAATGAAGCAGGGCAGGCAGTGATGAGCCATGACCACATGCCACAGTCCCACCTAGGCAGAGCTCAGCAAATGCACCTGCATCTGCACTGTCAGAGAACACAGGCTGGTGGCCTACCCTCACATGCAGACCCACCTAAGCAAGACAGGGGAGAGAAAAAAAAAAAAAAAAAAAAAAAAAAAGGGCAGTCTGGGTGGAAGGAGCCAAAAAGATTCAGCAATACCAAAAGCAGAGTAATCCCCTTTAAAGAAACCAACAAAAGTCTTGTGGCCTTCCACTGCCACTGCCAAACCTTTCCACTGCAAAGATCAGCCACACATTTCTCGTATGAATTAGGACTTCAGAACAACAACACTAACACCTTTACACCCTTCATTGTTCACTTTTATTTTTCAGATAAATGTTGAAAAAAAAAAAATACACATACCATACATACAATTAAAAAAAAAATGTTTTAATTTGATGGGCAGTTAGTACAGCCAGACGTCTTAACTCAACTGTGGCCAAATGAAAAAAGTGCTAGCTTACAGCAGATGAGTGAAGATTTCCAACTACTCACCTGCCTACATCCCATCAACCACCCTGTTATCAAGTTTCAAAGACCATTCCAACTTACAAAGACAACCAGGGTACTCTTACACAGAAGATTTGTATTTCTATAGGAAAAATATATGATTTATGTATTTAGTACAGAATGAAGTATCAAAGGCTAGTGCTACCCTTGAATTTTGCATTTATGCATTACTTAACATATAATATGCAAACAAGGGTTCATTTCATAATTCATATCAGCAATGCCATTTCATTATTTTCCACTCCCCTATACTGTTAATTTGCTCATAATTCTGCACCTCACAGAAACATGAATGAAAAATTGGACACAGTCTAAATTTAGGCATAGACTGCAGAGCCAATATATACAAAGGGGTCAGAAGGCTATCCCTTAACAGTAGTATGCATTTTAGATGAATAAGGTACTATTTTCCTTTAAATCAATGCTGCATTGCATTTTGAACTTAAAAATATAATTTTCCCATATTTTAAAGTTGCAAATGCTTTGAGTGTTTCTGATATTCCATTAACAAATAAGTGCTTTAGACAGTGGACCCTACCCTTATATCCTACATTCATAAGACCACAGTGGGGGAAAAGGATTTTTGGGTGGAAGAAAACACAAAATGAGCAAAGCAGCCCATAAGGTAGATTAGGTAGGTGGTTTAGGCCTGGTTAAGGATCCAGTATCCTAAGTTAGGTTAGATGAGGGTTCAGAGGGGGGGCAAAGCCCTCAGCTAGGTAAGGACTCAGGCCCCTGGGTTGTTAGGTTAAACTGATCCTTATACAGTATTTTGTTCAGTGATTTTCCCCATGAAAAATACTGGTTCCCACTGTGGTCCCTCAAACTGTGGGATATAGGCTAAGGATGGGGTCCACTACCCTTAAAAGTATTTAGGCTACAAGCTCACAAAATGAATGTCTCAAATGTTCAAAGTACAGGAAAATGACATTTTCAAGTCCAAATTAATACTTAGTTCTACCAAAACTCCTTTACCTAATCATACCCTTGAATGCCATGCCCTTACCTGGCCAAGGGCTTTGCCCCTAATCCCTTCCTCCCCCCAAGTAAGTTGTGGCTTCTCCATCTGCATAGGATACTGAAGGTAAGCTGCAGAATAAGGAAAAAATGAAAAACAGCGAAAGCTTATTCTAAGCCTAGCCTATCGTATACACTAGCCTAGTCCTGGCATACAAATCAATTACCCAAAAACAGTGATTTTGATGTCTAACAGTCACAGCAATCGGGTAGGCCTAGCAGCCTATGCAGATCTGGGAGACAGCGTCAGGCGTTGGTAATTTTGCCTCCTAAATTTAATCCCACCAACCTCTATTTGATATTCAGTGTTGCTTGGGGGGGGGGGGTCCAGAGCGGGGAAAGCCAACCCCCACCTCAGGGCACGATGCCCTAAGTTAGGTAAAGATGGTAGCCTAATTTCTGGTTAGGTCAGGGCATGACACTCTATTAAAGCTTAGGGAGTGAATGCATAGTAGCCTAGGGAGATGGGGGGGCTCCTTCAAGTAACACTTACATTTCTGTGACCCTACAATACATAGCGGTAGAACTAAGTTATAGGTGCACGGCGGGTATTTAGCGAGAAATGGCTGTTCCTTATGGTATTTTGGATGCTTATTAACAATATAACGTTAAATTTTGGCGGTCTGCTGTAATTAACTTAAAATTTGCCTTTGAACTCTACCCTATGGTAAGGGGGTCCCCGATGGGAATCCGGGGTTTCCATACGCGATCTTCACGAGACAGAACACTGGTACATGTTTCGAACGGTTCATATCCCATCTGGCAAGTGCAATAACTTGTTAATGTATGGGTAACCCCCACCCCCCCCGGGCCAGTACTAAACACGGCGAAGGGACATTCCATTTGGCTGACAACAAACAAATGCACCGCCAGTGTCAGAAGCCCTAAAAGTGTTGAAAAAACCAGTTTCCAAGGTACTGCACTTGCTGGACGGGATATGAACCATTCGAAACAGATGTAGCCGTGCTCTGTCTTGTGAAGATCGCGTATGGAAGCCCCTTGTTGGATGGATTTCAGGGGTTAATTACAGGTTAATTACAGCCGACCCCCCAAAAATAACGTTAAATTGTACATAAGCAACCAAAATACTATAAGAAACTGCCATTTCTCGCTAAATACCCGCCGTGTATCTGTTACTTAGAAATATCTACATAGCCTACTAGGCTATCCTTGGCCTACATTAAATGGGGAATTCCTGGTCAGGTCGGGATACAGCTTTCGGTAATTCTATATATTAGCTATGCGCCTGTTTTTACCTTTTCAACTGGTTTTTTCTACACGATTAGGGGTTCTGATACTGGCGGTGCATCTGTTTGTTGTCGGCCAAATGGAATGTCCCATCGCCGTGTTTAGTACTGGCCCGGGGGTTGTTAGGTACCCATACGTTAACAAGTTATTGCACTTGCCGGACGGGATATGAACCGTTCGAAACAGATGCACCCGCGCTCTGCCTTGTGAGGATCGCGTATGGAAACCCCTTGTTGGATGGACTTCTGGGGTTAATTACTGGTTAATTATACTCGAGCGCCAAAAATTAAAGGTAAACTCATAATTAGCAATCAAAAAACTATAGAAAAAGTCAAGTTATAGGACGTCGGCGCCGCGGAGCTACTATATACTTCTACTAGTAAAGGTTGGGTTTGGTCCATGTCGGATTTCACAGTTGTAATACACTTTTTTTTACGTTATACTAGTGTTACACCGTTACCTGGATAATGGCATTAAATACGGTTACATTTCAGGTGAACAGAAATGTGACCAAATTCCCAAACGCAGTAGTAATAGTAGTATTACTTAAGGCTTCTCTGTATAACGGCTTCCATGTTCGTTATATTTTGATTTGGATCCGCCCTTTGATGTATATATTCTCTATGTACCATATTTTTCTCATACATTCATGTCTATCTTAAGTTTCCTCTTTAAACATAACTATGAATATGGGCGCTGAACGAATCTAAATCTGTTCTGAAATATTGCCGTATATTGGGCAATAAACTAAGAAAATTGCTCTAGGAGTCAGTCCCTCATATGCATAAAAGTGATTCGATTCCACTAGCTTTCCTATGATCAAGTCTGTAACTAATAAGAAGAAAGTTACTGACCAGATTTGTCCCTTCTTTAGAAAATGTATTACATCTAATTAATCTCGGAGCCAAATGCTTTTGAAATTAACTGAAACCCCAACTAAGGGGCCATCTCTTCTAAACGTCTCTTCAAAACAGTATTATAATATTCTAAAATGATGTTTGCCTTTTCTTTTTGTTGTAAAATCTGATTATAGTGCATGTGTTTTCCATATACTTTTTATATGCATCTCTATTTTTGTCTTTATAATCTCCGTGAATATTTTGTACACATTATTAACGGTATTGGTCTGAGATCTTTATCGGTGTGATCTAGTTTTCTTAGTGTGAGGGTTGCTTTAGATTTACGCCTTTACTAGAATGCTGTTCTCCGGTGCAGATGTCTGCCTCTGAAAGAGATTTATCTCTTTTAGAGAGTTGTTCGTGGTGATAAATTTCTGTTTCCTAAATCGGAGTTCACACGATCATTCTTGAATGTCATTCACAGGACGGATAAGCATTTGAGGAGTGTTATTCCTGGGAACACACTGTTATTGTGGAATGTCATTCCTACCATCAGTCAACTCTAGTGGTGACAGCGCACTGTTGTCTTGCGTGAAATGCGGATGAGCAACAGTGAGAAAAAGTCTGTTGCCATAATGTTGGCGCTTTCTTAAAAAAGTCGCAACCTTTGTACTTCTGATCTTTAATTTCTAGACCTAGCCCCTCAGCTGGATGGTTGGTTTTGTACATAACTGTCATTCGTGGATGACATAAATTTAATCTTGGGCAGTAGCTGCAGAGCGCTGAATGACTGAAGATTCAAAGTGCTTTTCCTGATGGTCTAAATTCCACAAAAGAAGTAGACCAAGTGAATTGCTTTAAATAATCTTTTCTTGAATCTATTCACTTATTTGTTGATTTTTATCGCACCATATTCTGTGAATCTATTACTATATTTAGCTAATGATTCTTGTGCAGTGTAGCCTATGTAATGAATTACAAGGACAAGTCCTACCTCTGGTGTAGCCTCATTGCGCTTTGTCGGTTTTTCCGTGTCCTGTAGCAAAAGCAGTTCATAAAAAAAACCATGAAAAGGGTTCAGAGATATCCTCAGTACCAGCACCACTTTTTTTAGTCGTGAATTTTCTTTAGAGCCCGTCTTAATTTATTTCTTAAAGTAATTTTGACATCATCGATTGTGGTATCTTTTTTCCTTAACCTGAAAATATTTTTAAGAGTCTCATACGTAGATTTTCTTTTGTCTTTCCTTATGTAATTTTCATTTTGTATGTCCCAAACTTCAGGTAACTCTTTATATATACGAATGGAATACTGCAGCAGAGCCTTGCGGTCGGGAATTTTAGAAAACGTTGCCATCTCGGTGCTGAAATACACCTCCCAAACAACATGAGAACACTGACAGTTGACATTCAAGACAATAGACGACCACTCTTCCACTCATTCCATAAGCTCCGCCCCCAAGAATGATGGGCGTGAATGACAGATTTTAAAATATCTTGAAATCTATCATTCACGGTTTTCGTGTCCGACATTCCATCATCCAGCTGTTCACGTGGTCAATCGGAATGGCATTCGCGGAAATACTGAATTTCTGAATGAGGGTGTGAACTCGGCTTATTCGCAGTTATGACTTGGACCATTGACGGGTGGTCTCTTGTTTGTTACTTTTTCATAAGTGTATTTTAACAGGTCTTTCAGATTCACAAATGATCCCTGATCCTCTTCTGCTGAAAGCGACCAGATTTTACCAAATTTGCTGAACAGCAGCACCAATATGCAGTAAATGTGCTTCGCTGTAGAACTTCTCAGTTCCAGAGGTCCTTTATTCCTCACACCGCTGTAATGTGGAACAGTCTCCCTAAAGCTATCGTGCAATTGGAACCTCAAAAACTCAAGCGAAGATGCTATGCATTACTGCCCTAAAGCAATTCTCCTTGTATTTTATAATTTACTTTTTTTTAATAACTGATCTTCTCTGAATTTTCTGTCACCTTCTGTTACTTCTTTTAAATGAGCACCATATTGTTTGGGAGCTTGAATTTCAAGTCAATGGTCCCTGTGGGTTTGTTCCATATGAACAAGGTTAATCTTCTGATTAATAATAATTCTATGTTCCTAGATTTTAATATGCTGTTGAGACCGTCTGCATTAATTGTACAAGACTGCATTAACAGTTTACATAATATTGACTTTAGGTAGTCTGGACCCGCTGCTTTTTTCACTTCCATTTTATCGAGTTGAATTTTTACTCCCTGTTCACTTATAAGCATTTCTTTCTCTGTAAGTTCTCTGCAATGTAGCTTTAGATAAAAGGATAGTGTTCTCATTACGCAATTCACGAGTTTTGTTCTCTTTGTTTTGATATATGGTTTTCCAGAAATTTGTCAGAGCTATCGGTAAAGTTTCTCCCGCTCTTGCATATTCTCACAATTTAACTTGATTCATTCCCTTTCTGAAATCTCCTCACTCTCAGGAGGTGTGTGTTTTCACGGGTTTTTCTGCGTCTGCTTGTGTCACTCATTATTTTTCTCCTTTCCATCTCTTCATTTTCTTCAAACGTCTTTTTTACTAGTTATTGTATAAATTCTGCACGGCTGCAAAAGGATTCTTCATATCTTTTCTTTTCCTTAGGTTTATTATTATTATTATTATTATTATTATTATTATTATTATTATTATTATTATTATTCAGAAAATGAACCCTGTTCCTATGGAACAAGCCCACATGGGCCATTGACTTGAAAATTAAGCTTCCAACGAATATGGTGTCCATCTGAAAGAAGAAACAGAAGGTAATAGGAAATACAGAAAGAAATAGTTGCGTAACTAATGTTATTGGGGCCCGGGGCGGACTCTGAAAGTGCCACCCCACTCCCGTGCTAAAAAGTACTAAAGTGGTGAAAGTTAAACCTTTAAACGCACATTGTAAGTCTTAACGTCTCAGTTATTTATTTTATTTCATAAAGCTAAGACAAAAACACCACAGCAGATTTACAACGGAACCCTGCGAGCTTTGTTAGAAGCGTATTCGCTAATATGCTAGAAAATCTAGAATTATGCCAGACCAGACCTGCTCAAAAGATGCCAGAGTGCCGGCCCCCCGGACTGTGCCGCCTGGGGCGGACCGCCCTTCCCCCTTAGTTACGCCAGTGGAAAGAAGAGATAAATTTTTAGAAAAAAGAAAAAAAGAGACCTTCCACTCTAATTTGTTGAATGTAGGCCTACTCCTTTGGCTTCTTTCTTCCTCGTTTCATTCTTTGCGAAAGACTGCTCTGTACTTGTTTGTTTCACTAGACTCCCTCTTTAACTGATTCTTCAAACTTGATTGAATCTCCTTCTTCACCTTGCTCTTATTTCATCCTCATGTTTTGCAGGTATATCCTTGTAAATTCTTCTGTTACTTGCAGGTACTTCATTTCTTGGACCTTCTTTGTGGAGTTCTTATTCACATTTGTTTCAAATTTAACCTTTATCAGGCTTTACCTCGTCAAGTTCCATGTAGTCATAGTTTTCATGAATTCCTTGGGTACTGGAACAAACCCTATAGAGTACTGATGGTTACCTGGGCTCCATGATTTTTTACCTATACGCTTTAGCTCTCAATTTAGTTGTGTGAGGTCATATTCATCCGTTATGTTCACAATGTATTAGCCTTTTGGTCCATATATTGCTTTCATATAAAGCCTAGATGACCATTAAATATAGGCAGCTCTATTGCTTTCTCTAGGGCTTCATGTAAGGTAAGTATTGTTTTCTTGTTTATCGCTAGTTGACAAATACAATAGCATAACGTTAAACCGGATCTTTCCCAGACGGTGACCCCCAGCGGTTTTAACCCGGTATGTATCCACCTCGCTGCGTGTTTAGTACAAGCCCGTTGGGGATTACCGTGAAAACATAACAAAAGAGTGTAAATATCATAAAGATAATGACCCCCAAGAAATATTAGTCCTAGATAGCGACCCCCGAAAACCTTTGTGGGTCACTATCTAGGAAAGATCCGTTAAATCTTGTGGTTTTAAGATTACTCTATAAGAATAGGATGTCTTTATGACGCACTTCTTCTTTCCTTAGTTTAATGTCTCCTTTAGATCTATCCATTAACAGTAAATATCGATCCCCCTCAATGTTATCTTCCTTCACAGTCATGAGGTCTCAACCCGACTGGAGTGAACGACGTTTGGTGTTCAGCTTGCTTTCCGTTAGTGCACGTGATTGTTTTATCCGTTAATTCTAACATTTCAATAAGTTGGGTTTTTTCAGTCCTTACACGTTAATAATCTTGCTATCAAAACTCCTAATGTCTCCATCTATGTTATTTGGTCCATAAATCTTTTTGTAACTTAAACTCTCTCTAATAATTATTCTTTACCTTCCTTAGATAACCTACGCTTATCATCTAAACTTAGTCTATTTACATCCCTGAAACTGTTCACTTCATATCTTCTGAATTAATTAAACTTCTCACTGCCTAGCCCAACTGGGCTAGTTGCATCGAGAAAGTTTCTATAACTTTTTTCACATATCTTTGGCTATTCCTTGTCACCTTCATGTAATGAAATGGTTGTCTTCATTTTTGGTCTCCTTTACAAATGTACCAGCCTTCAATCAGCTCAGTGGTCTGGTTAAACTAAGATATACTTAAACCAGCCTTCCTTGCTGAATTTCAGTGAAATTTAGCTGTGTGGGAGAAGTGTTTGCTTTTTAAAGGCATCTCAATTGCTTGTGAGGCCAAGAAAGGTTAACTGGGTATTAAATTGTTTATTAGTTGTTGTTGTTGTTTTAGATTTAGCCGGCCTTGTGCCAGCACGGGCTCTTGCTCCTAGAGCAGCCTGTAAATTGTTTATTACCTGAGCGCAGGTATACATGACAGAGTGTGGACGGAAACGTGGTGCCCGACCTCCAATCGCCGTGACCCGCACTTTGAGCAATTTGTGTTTGTTGACAGACAAACAAATGGCAATTTTGAGACATAATAAATGTACAACGATGAAACACATATCGGCGGAAAGGCCAGAAAATTCTACACATGAATATTTACATGAGAGTCTTGACATATTAAGAAATGCAATGCATGACGTGACTGATGCGAAAATGAAGAGACGTCTGACGTCTTTACATGCTCCTTTAGTACATTTATTCAATTTCTTATTTTCTTTCACCCCATAGACATTATTTTTGATTTCTAACCTAAACCGCAACTTTCATTAGAAGAAAAATTTTACCTGTGGTTAATTACTACGGCATTTTTTTTTTTTTTTGTAGTCGTTATAATATAAAGAAATATATTGACTGTTTGGTGGCTGTAGGTGATTTTGGCACTGTACGTGAACTGCTATCAAGACTGCTTTCGTAAGGTTCATTTATTTCCCTGTGACATTTACGGGAGCCAAAATTAATAGTATCATGTTTTTTCTCTTTTTTTTTCGTATTAATGGGCAGAGACAACACGTTAGACGACAAAGCTTTTGGTCAGTATCTGGTTGGGCGACCGTTTCCGCTCGCTATTTTCATCTGTTCAGATGTGGCAACACTGAAATCTGCCAACCTTCTACGAAGCTTTCACACCCCATACCATAACAAACAGGTACGATAACGATGATTTAGTAAAAGAATGGACAGAGTTTCAAATTGAAACGACAGCCAATAAAACTGTACAATGAAACGTGTTATAAATGTACAAAATGAGGAAAATTTTTCCTCCAAAAACTACAAAGAGCTGTGTCCTTGCTCTTCATTTACTTATTGGAATATTATTCTGCATAGGCCTATCGGACTTTTGAACGAACTCTCAGTCATGCTGCCACACAGCATTCAGACGGCATATTGCAATTTCCAAAGCCAGAATAGTATACTTGGATCCACAGACATGCACAGAAAGACCCAAAGTCGCATTTGTGTATCCTAGCACAAGCACAATCCCAAAGCCAATATCATGACATTAAATTTTACAACAACACGCCTCAAGTGAAGGGCAGTCATCCAGGTGCAAAGCCACAGGTAAAAGGACAAGGACAAGGACAAGGAGGCTGATTAGTGTGACACTTGCTAGGATATTCCGACATTTAATGACTGGCAATGGGCCTACTATCGTGCACTCAAAAAATGATACTGATTAATAAAGACATTACCGCAAAGAATTCACGTCAGTTTTGAGCAATTACAGAAGTAAACATATTCAATGAAAAATTGAAAGTACAAAATAGTCAACCAGTTTCAGGATTCCGTAAAAAGAGAAACGCTATCACAGTGTAAGAACAAGCAACGTGCAAATGAATCTGTCCCAGTCCTACCTTACTCTTAATATCATTTTCCAAACGCTACAAATTTCTGCCTCATCTTCATCCTCCACTACTTTATTCCTGTATGTCGTAGTTGGCTGCATCGTATGAGTGTTAAACGTAACACTCTTATTAACAAACACAGTTCTATTCTAGTCATTCATTGCTAACGCTGATCCGAATACAAGATGCTTCTGGACGCTGCAGCAGATGCAGCAACCACAAAACATCCTTGTGAGCACCAAGGAAGAAACAAATAAAGAAAACTCGTGAGCAATATCGAGCAAAATAGGTCTGGAAATATATTACACAAGAAAAACCTCAATAAAAAGCCCCCTTTCATGGTTAGAAAAGACAAATATTGAAAATGATGATGTATTTTGGGGCTCTTCTACCTCATAATAATCCCCATTTCCCTACAAAACGGAGTGCTCGCTTTCCTACAGCCACGGATGTTTTCCTACAGTGGTCTACCCAATAAGAGACAACAGTTCTCTCCACTCGCACCACTCACTCCTATTAATATAAACGGTAGAGACCGCATCAGCAACAAATAGTAGGCATTCATCTTACTGCATTATGCCGTTTCACAACACTGGTCCACTTTCAACAATGTAAGCTAAGAACAAATCGACCCTGACCTCACGACGTATGTGTTCATGGGTTAGGGGCTTCGATGATGAAATCACTCTTGTTTGTAGATGCTTGTCAGTAGTGCGTCGTCTCTCCTTAGCTGGTTTTTAGTTGTAAGTCTGATGAATGATGGCGATAGCAAGAACAGTAACACTAATTATGATTATCATGAACAGTAGTAGCAGATGGAAGAAGCCATCTGAACTCAAATGAAACGCACGAGAGAGAGAGAGAGAGAGAGAGAGAGAGAGAGAGAGAGAGAGAGAGAGAGAGAGAGAGAGAGAGAGAGAGAGAGAGAGAGCAAATGTCATTTAAATGCCATAAAAACTAATGTGGATGAAAACTTTATACAAGGACGTTGACCCCATTTATACACATACTTTATTCACTTATGTTTCATGTTATTATTTTTTTTTCCAAAGAAAACAGTTCCAGAATGAGACAGAACATTTATTGCCCCGCTCTTCCTAATTACAGTATCAAAGTTTGAAGCCTACGTGCAAACATAAAGGGAAAATGTCCACATACTCCACGCTGTTGTCCAAAGCTAAACAGTTCTATCCATGGTCTATCAGCCTCGACATGCTTACTATCCTAGTCAGTATTAACCTGCACTCATTCTTCCGCTCCCTTGGTATGCAAGCAATGTCTTGCTAACGTTTTCGTTACGCTTTGCTTTTGTGCCTCCTTGAATTTCCCGTAGTCTGAAATGTATGTAGAATTTTTTCATCATTCAACTTATCTCAGTTTGTCGGTGTCCATTTTATCATTTCAGGATGTTTAAAATTTTCAGTCCTGTCAACTTTATATCTCCATTTCACATTCTTTCTACCTTCCCTACTGGGTATACATGTGATATCACTTTATCAGCTTCCAGTGTCTGTTTGGGTGTATGTATGTGGTTGGAAATGGACTCACTTTGCTTCCGTTAGGAATATTTGGCAACAATCCCTTCTTATTTTCTAAACTTCTTTTCTTAGTTTAATACGCATTTTAAAGTTGCTGTGACACCTTTTATCTCGTGTTAATACTATCTGCTACATTTGCTTCGTAATATTTATACATTCACTCTTCGACAGAGAGCTCTCGAAAACCTACAGTAATCACCTCATATCATGAGAACCGAGGAGGTTCTCGAAAGCTCTTGTATAGATTTTTTCTTTATTGTATTGTTCATGTTATTATGATGTGTTACCATTAATTTTGCCATCATCCAGCATTGGATTCTTTTTTCGTTCCTACCCTTGCAAATTAGCACAATAAAATTTTTACTGATAAAAACTAACTTTTCACAAGTTTATGTAGTTTTTCTCCATTGTTCCCATCAACAGTGTTTGGCAGTCCACCTCTACCGTATACATAACGTCACCCCCACCCATCCTTATCTCTCTTTTTTCCTTATCACAGTGCACATACACATGTGAGATATATGGTAAAGTAATTTAATCTGTCCGAAGGTTTCAATGCCAGGAAGAATGTTGAGGCAAATCTGAGCTGAAACTTTGTTTAAAACGGAACACATGTCATATAAAAAATGATTCAGTGTCTTCGTCCGGAAACCCATCGACAGAGATATTTCCGACTATAAATTGGGAATGCGAAATTATAGCAAAGGTATCACAGAAGGCTGAACTTGTGTCGGTTGAAGTAAAAATATAAGGTAGGCTTATTCTCAATAGGCTGGACATGGAAATTGATAAAGTGCTCAGAGATGAACAAGGTGATTTTAGAGAAGGAGGGAGTTATACAGATAAGATATTTGTATTAAGACATATTGTGCAGCAGTGAATGAAATTGAAAATTTCCCATTTGATGGGTTTTGTTGATTACGCGAAGTCATTTGATAGCGTCCACAGACCAGTATTATGCTGTAGTATCTTGCGTCACTACAGCATTGCTATTAAATATGTAAAGCCAACAGAACTATCCATGAACGAAGTAGACGTGAAGTTAATGCTGACGGGGTCTTGACAAGTGAATTGCTGGAAATCGTGGAGTGCTGCAGGGAATGTTGTTTCACTTATGCTGTTTGCCCTTCTCATAGATTTTATAATGAAAATAGTGCATGAGACGGGGTAGAAGTTTTAGATTGGAGTAACGACTTCGAATATGCAGATGATGTTGTTTTAAACAACAAAATACCACAAGAATGACAAAGTTTGCTTAGCAGAATACATCAAATATCCGGGGAGATGAGGCTATAAAAAAAAAAAAAAACAAAGTAATGAGGACGGAGCATGCATGAAGGGATGACAAAACAGACGGGTACGGTATTTTTGAGGTTGTCTTTCAGATGTTTAGGAACAGTGATATCCAGCACAGGCTCTTTTGAGTTGGTATTCAGTGAAAGCAAATCGAACAATAGGCAGGCTGAATAAGATTTGGAAATCAAGTGCACTGAAATTGCACACGAAAGTAAGAATAGTGCAATTTGTATTGCTATACGAACAGAATCATGGCACGACAAGAATATTAAGAGTCAAATGAGTTAGAAATGATACCATAAGAAAAGTGACTAGAGTTCCATATGTACAGGTAGATGAGATAATGATGAGGGAGAGATGTATATGGCTTGGGCCAGTCTTTCGTTTATCCCCTGGAAGAACAATACCTTACAGCGTCAGCTGTGCTCCTGTGGGCACCAGAAGAGTTGGAAGGCCCAGATCTAATTAGATGAGAACTATGAGAAGAGAGGATGGAGAAGAGTCAGGAATTGTGAAAGATAAAGCACAAGAAAGACACGGGTATCGGAATTTTCCGGAGGCCTTTCGCATCACACTCACTGGAGGCGGTGATGATGGCAATGATTCTAAGAAATGCTGCGCTGTTTCATTCAAATGCACAAGTATAAGAAATATATCTTAGCAGTAATTAATCTGCTAACGAGCAACTTTAATGTACCCGACTAGACTGACCAAGTTCATCTTCAAAGATCGATTAACGCGAAGCGCGAACGCTTAAACCTTGCTAGATCGGGTTACACCGCTTTGCCGACTTGAGTTCACTTCAGTGATGGGACTTAAGTTGGCCAATGATACAGTGCAAGCGTATTCATATGCAAATCTCTCTAACAAAGCTCAGTCATGGTTTTCAATTTTTTTTCTCTCTCGCTCTTACACACACACACACACACACACACACACACACACACACACACACACATACACACACACACACACACACATATATATATATATATATATATATATATATATATATATATATATATATATATATATATATATATATATATATATAGAGAGAGAGAGAGAGAGAGAGAGAGAGAGAGAGAGAGAGAGAGAGAGAGAGAGAGTGTATAAATAAAAAACCCAGTAAACACCTGATCCTGCCCATGTGCCTAGATTCAGCGCGATGCTTCGAGTTCAATAAACTCTAAAATCTCAACAACAATATCGCTGAACAAAAGGAGAAGCTCCATGAAAAAGCGAGCGAGGATAAAGCAAACAAGCCTCTTTTAGTCAATATTACGCACACGATTAAAGCCGCTGTGATGAAGCCGTAATCAAGTGATTCGACAGTACATTTTTCCTTATCACCAGAGATAACACGGGATGTGCGCAACAGTCGAATATACTTATTTCCCTTTGTAAATATTTAGCAATAGTAAATTAGAATTTGAACGTGGAACTCATATTGTTTCCTAAGTACATAACTCGTTCCATGAAAATACTAAATTACATGTATGCTTATCATATACGAAACAACTACATTAGTTACAACCCCATTGCCTGAGATCCCGGGTCCAGTAGCCTAGTCCCAGAAGAAAAACTTGTTCGTTCTACAACTGTCATAGGGTGGTCTCGACACCGTGTCTGGACCTTCAGACCAGACCAGGGCAGGTAAACCAAACCTTCACACAAGCTTCGCTAGAATCGCTACTCAGTCTGAGCCATGGCGTCAGTGAGACTACACCACACGACGTAGCTCCCTATTCGCCCTTTCGAGTGTATTGTACTTCTCATGACTAGTAGGGAAACCTTCTTGTTATTCGTTGTGTCGCTCTCAATCAGCTGCGTTACGGATTTTTGTGCGATTACTTAGTCGACGGCCACTGAAACGTGTTAATGTAATGATGCAGATATGGGTATAAAAGTTAGCCGTGTAAGTGAGGTACCACCAAGCACTTGTATATCTGTCCTTGCACGATTGCCATGAGATGTTGGAAGTGTCTCCTTTCAGTGGTACTGTCGGTACTGCTTGGGAAACAGAGGGAAACCATCGCAAAGGAACAAGGTACGTGTTAAAACTGTAAACGTCATTGTACTCAATGCCTATGTTTATTTCATGTCAGTCCTCTATTCTTTACGGCCTTTCCCGCACTTTTCCTGCAGTCCGAAATAATGTGTCGCCAACATGGAACAAGTGGAGCTGGATCGATTGCAGTTATTGATTTGGTATCATAACAGAGCCATCCCATGAGTGAGTTTTTTCCCACTGTTCTCGAATTACAACCGAGATTAGCGTGACCGCCGGGTGTGGCGACGTGTGGGATATTTAACAAGACAATAAAATTAAGGTTACGGCGATATTCGTAGCACGCTCGTGGATGCTATTTGCTCAGTTCATCCATTTAATGGAAAATTTAGGTAATTTGTTTTTGGTATTGTGGTGTTTGTAATTTTTTAGGGCGACAAGACCATAAAATACTTTTAATTTGGTAATGTGAGTATTCCAGAAGTTTACCTGGACATTTATATGCACCTGATCATTGGTTGAAAAATAAAAGGAATTTCGAACAATCGAAACGCCCAAATGAATTATTGAAGTATTTTTAGAAATTATCTACCCGCTCAAATAAATTACCAAAGTGCTAAAGTAACCCGCCCAGATGCCCAGTGATTACCGAAATGCTCAGAAAAACCAAAAATTACCCACTTTAATTACCTAAATGTCCCGATAAATAACTGAAGTGCCGAAATTATCTACCAAAATGCCAGATAAATACCTATATAGGCCTAGCCGTGAATTACCAGAGTGCCCTAATAAATTACCTGAATATCTAAATATAGAACAGAGATAACCGAATAGTTCCCTTCAATGCCTTGCCCTTTGATTCCGTTGGACTTGTGCTGTGTTGAAGACATCAACAAGACTAATCAGCTACGGTATTCTAGAAAAAAAAAAAGATTTGTTAAAGAGCTTTCGTAAATTTTCCAACGCAAGTTCACCAGATCAAATATATCGGGAGGTTGTATGTCTGACTTGAGCAATTTCAGTGAGTGTACAGTCGACACACGAAGAGATATTTAGAATTATTGGTTGTTTCGTCAAAAGACATATCCCAGTCAATTCACATGGTGTTGTGACCGATATTTTATGATGCCGGACGCTTCTATATATTCCACTGTCATTAAAATAAATGGCACAAGTTTAAAAAGAAATAAAGTATGTAGATATTTGTTTCAAGTATTTTTCAGTTAAGAGAATAATGAGTGTGAAAAATCCAGTCAGTCATTCTGCGGCAGATCGGTAGCTCAGGTGGTATTTTTGCAGCTGTACCGGATATCTCGGAAGTTAGCTTTATATGATTATTTCAGATAAAATAAGAGTTCCTTAAACCACGAAGAAACAATCCTAATTTGCCAAAATTGCATTGACATTTAGCCCTCAATCACAGAAATGCTGCATAAATTAACATCAGATTATGTAACATTTGTCAGTGACAATAAGGTTTAGCATACAATTTCAATGGCTTTGATGTGCAAGTGTAGATGTTGTGCCATTGACGACGAATTACACTGTATTTATATTTAACCCAAATGGGAGTGGAGGAGTGCACCTGAAGGCACGATACAGAAGAATGCCTTCATAGGGAGAATCTCTCTCTCTCTCTCTCTCTCTCTCTCTCTCTCTCTCTCTCTCTCTCTCTCTCTCTCTCTCTCTCTCTCTCTCACACACACACACACACACACACACACACACACACACACACACACACACACACACACACACACACACACACTCTGCCATATTCCCTTTTCCACATTTTCTGAAGGAATGGCACAAAACGGATAGAGCCTGCCGGTTCTAAGAAAGTAACTTGACCTTGACCCCTTCTGAGGCTGGTATTCATCCACAGCTTTGTTGGGTCCAGTTTATTACCACTGCATATATATATATATATATATATATATATATATATATATATATATATATATATTATGTATGTATAATATGCACGTGGCATTATTTTAAGGTAACACTTCCCCGATTTCCTGTACTTCTTATCTTCGAGGCGGAAAATTTTAAGAAAAAGGCAAAAGTTGCTTTTGAGGTGCTTCATTTATTTATTCTTATGCTAAGAGCGGTTTCAACTGTAACTCCATGCAATCACCAGCGTAGCCTTACAAAGAAACTAGATTGCTTATGAAATGGCATAAATCAGAAAAATAAGAACAAAAGTGAAAATGAACAAACATATGATTAGGGACAGGTATAGAAAATATTCCATTAAACTTCGCAGTACCTGCTGCGTTGCCCTCATATAAGCAATGTAGTGTCTCTGTAAGGTTGCCCTGATGATAACTAAGAGTTAATGGCTGAAAGAGTTGTTGGCACAAGAATGAAAAAAAAGTTACGCCGGAATCTTTTTTCCTTAAAAACTTAAGCACTGAAGATCTCTTATAGCCAAAAGCTGACGTCTTGTTCATTCTCAACTTGGCGAAAATCCAGGAAGATTCCACAGAACCTAACTTCAGTAAAAAAAAAAAGGCAATATGTGTGCTATGTGACAGCACCAAATAACTAGGTAAGTTCAATGTCTCACAGCACCTGGTAACACGTAATAAAGTCTATCAGAGAGAGAGAGCATTTAACGTAATGGCCCTTAAGGTTTGTTCTTGTGAATGTGTGCATATTTTAAATCATTATAAAATCAAGGTACAAAGTAGCATGCCCAGAGAGTGTGTGGGAACAACTCGAGCGCCTTAAGGTGTGTATGTGCATAGGGACAGGGGGATGAGCTGTACCGTCACATAGGCGTCTGATGATTCATCCGTTGATTGGCTTGGATTGAACACGTGCGCACTTGTCTGACACCGTTATTTTGTCAAAGAAGTAGTTTTGTGTGATCAAGTGTCGCGTTTTGTAGGAAGTTATTATCCTTGCAAGTTAGACTGCCTGCTGAAGAAAGATTGCTGAAGCCGAGATAATTGTGGATGGGGCAACACGATTATTCTTTGTTTTTTGATAGTCATTGGTACTTATCACGTACTCGCACACGAATATTTTCCGTAGGAGCGTAGTTCCGTCAGTGCATCTCATGCCGTGCACTGTAGGTAGGCATTACTTAGGGTTCTTTACTGCGTCCCTTCGGCTTCTAGCTGCAACCCCTTCATTCCTTTTGCTGTACCTCCGTTCGTGTTCTCTCTTTTTTTCCATTTTTCTCTCCTAACAGCTGTTTCATAGTACAACTGCGAGGCTTTCCTCCTGTTACACCTTTCAAACCTATCTACTCTCAGTTTCCCTTTCAGCGTTGAATGACCTCAGAGGTACAGTGCTGGGCCTGTGCACACACACACACACACACACACACACACATATATATTATATATATATATATATATATATACATTGTATGCTAAGTCTAGTAATTTTATAACTAATGCATAAATGTGGAAGAACTTGTTTCTTGACTGTGAAACCTAAAACAATACATCACTCATTTACGTAGGCATTTAAGGTAGTCATTCGCGAGAAGCTGGTGGGAAAAATGCCATAAGATGCCAAATGACGTAACATATAAAGCCGTCTTAATTTGGAACGGAAAAAGTCTGCACCACATAGCGGGGTTGCACATCTGGTGACTGTCGGAGGCTTTTTCTTCTTGGAACTCGCTTGTGACGATTTGTAATTAGTCATGCTACTTTTAAATGCCATATCCGCCTACCTTATTTTTACTGACAGTTCTCAGTTGCTTCACAGTTATTTCAGGCAAAGTTTTATGTTCAGCTTGTGAGTTCTGTTTCTGTTTGTTAGCAGAATTACTCCAAAAAGTGATGTGGATTTTACGGAAGTGGTGCTAAAGTGGGGCCTCGTGACTTGCAACAAGCGATCAGATTTTGGGAGATATACGAAGGGCGTTGGATTGTTCAGCCTTGGCGGACGTTTTGGTCTCGAGGGCTCTTGTTATTCATGTTTATATAAATATATTTTCTATTTTTGTTTACTCTGCCTTGCGTTTTTTCACCCCGACGTATTCTTTTCTGTAAGTTTGCCTGATCCACTTGAGTAGCCTATGCATGTATTTTGGGTAATAATGATCATTCGCCTCTGGTATGGCGACTATTTTATTGTCTTACTTAAGGCACCAACGCAGATGTCACGTAAATCAATTTTTTTTATATTCCATCAAGTACACGACGATAAGCTCAGTTTCACTGTCAGTAATAATAATAATAATATAACCTTTGTAATCAGTGTTTTTTTTTTTTTATAAAACAGTAGCATTAATTTGAAGAGGAATATGCATTATTAGTGCAACTACAGAGTTCATACATTCTCTCTCTCTCTCTCTCTCTCTCTCTCTCTCTCTCTCTCTCTCTCTCTCTCCAATGTTTATCCATGTTTTAATAGTGCATCTTCAAAGTGCTATATTTATCCCTAGAACTAATCATGCCATATGATGACTTTTGCTAAATTCTGCCTTAAAAATGTCCCCAGTGATTAACAAGTGTTCATAACAGAATGATTTTTTAAAATTTTGGCTTCATAATTTTGTAGAATAATGACATGAAGTGTTTATTGCTCTTTGTTGATGCATAACTGTACACGCGCGCTCACGAGCAAAACTTCGAAACTGTAAATTCCAATGCTATAATATTTAATTTGAAAATACACGTCACTGTTTACGGCAGCAACCGCATCAGCAAAATCAACAACAACAAAAGCAATCATACTCACTCTGGATAATAAATGTCACGGATCCACCCCCGAGTGTCAAATTTTACGACGGGCCATAAGTCTCCGCTGCCGTCTTTTTCTCTCGATCGAAGGAATGCCATTGCTTTTGATCCCTTGGAGCTATTAGGCCGTTTTTAAGACAGCCGCAGATAAAACCGCCTTGATTGGAATTGAAGGGATGAAGAAAGTGCACCTGCGTGGAGAGAGAGAGAGAGAGAGAGAGAGAGAGAGAGAGAGAGAGAGAGAGAGAGAGAGAGAGAGAGGTGGCTCAAGGAAAGAGGGTGAGAGTCTTACGGATAGGTCCAGCCAGGTGGTGTAAATATTACCATGTCGAGACCCTCCTGTTTTCAATTATATGATGGTATACGTTTGGACTTGGTATGATCTCTCGCTGCTGTTCTCTCTCTCTCTCTCTCTCTCTCTCTCTCTCTCTCTCTCTCTCTCTCTCTCTCTCTCTCTCTCTAGCTGTGACCTACAACAGTTGAACTTACAGCATAGGTCAACAGAGGATCACTGAATTTTATAGAAACAGACAGATCGGTTAATGGAGAGAGGGGGAGGGGGTTTATGTCATAAGCTGGTTTAGAGAGAGAGAGAGAGAGAGAGAGAGAGAGAGAGAGAGAGAGAGAGAGAGCGAGAGCGATGGCCGATTGACAGGGTTTATTTCGGGAAATGTTGTGTTGTCTTGATGTAGTCTTTCCTTGTCAGTGACCCAGCATTAGGTTTTTGCAAAAGGGTTGTAATTGCTTAGTTATTGCTTAAGTGTTCACGGTGTTTGAAGGTAAGGCGTTTGTTTGTGCCATGACGACAATAAAAATGGTGCAGGGGGTTGGGGGGACATTATTTTCGTTTAAATTTGTTTGGGATATTTTGTTCTTGTTAATGATTGTTGTTGACAGTAGTTAGTATAAGTCCTCTTGATAAAAGCTCGTTCATAATGATCATGACCTTCAAACGACAGTGTTGATTATGATATTAATAGGTTACCTTTTATCGTAATTATCTTAGTGATGATAATAATAGTAGTGTAGCAATGAAATACCTAATTTCCAGTTTTATTCACATGAAAGAAAGTTAAAAATGCACAGTGTATTAGGAGCATTTTAGAGTGTTTGCTCTATCATGTTCAACCAGAACTTTTAAATGTTAAGAAGATAAAAAGTAGATGAACAGCGACAAATGAATAAAAACATGACACAAATTCTCAAGTTTGCTACTTAAAACGATGTAACAGATTAAGGGATGTCTTCATTCTCCCACGACATGATAAGCCAACCGCCTCATCTAAACGGTGTCTGGTTGCTTTTTAAGCTGCTCGACGTTCATGAAGAGCAGCGTTTAGCCGCTTTCGACAACCTTGCTGGCTGAAAGGGAAAGGGAGAAAGAGAATATTATGAATTTTGCCTCTACGGGTTTTGTTTGGGTAATTGTCGACTAATGCAAGTACCTGCTGCTTTGAAGAGGGGGCTGATGTAATCACCTGAGTAGTTTTTGGTATATTCGTCTTCGTTTACCTACAATGGCTTCCTGTATATAAGCGGCGTTCCCCCTACGCCTTGCGAACTCCATTTTGCATCTTGAGAGATACCCATCGTTGTAGCATTTTAGCTAGCATGTTTTAAGTTCCTTCTTCCTCCTCTCGCCAACTCTTCCGAATTACGCTCCTCTGACCAACTTTACCTCCAGACACTCTTGGAACATACTCCCCTGACAAGGTAAACGGTTTAATCGAATCTTCTTAGCAAACACTTTATCTCAGCTGTATTTTTTCCCTTTCACTCATTTCCATATAGAGGATTTGGTTAATGGTTCCCTTACATATTTCTTTTGCCTTCTAAGACATTCTCCTTTTATTCATCGACTAGGCCTATAGCAGAGTTCTCCTGACTCTGCCTTCTGTACTTACCCTGTGGTTCACCTTTCTCTTATATTCTGTATTCATCCATAACATTTAGTCTCATATGCTTACTTCATGTAAATGTTAGTCATCCAGACACCCTGTGTGAGCCCTATTCATTTCTCTTTGATGCGCCAATCCTTAGCTTCTCGGTGTGTGCACTATTGTTTGTTTGCATATTATATATATATATACATGTATATATATACATATACATACTACATGTACATACATACATATACATACATATATATATATATATATACTGTATATATATTATATATACACTGTATATACACACACGGATTCTGCGGATACCGACGATAAGGACTAAGTCCTAGAAAGCTGAATAAATATCTCGCGCTAGATAGCATCCAGTTTAAATGAGGTCCTATTATTAATTGTATTAATGTACAGAACAATTGTGTAAGTGATAAAGTTCACACACACACACACACACACACATATATATATATATATATATATATATATATATATATCTATATCTATATCTATATGTATAACTAGTCGTTATTCCTAATATGTTCCAGTTTAACAATAATTGTAATAATAGTTTTGACTGCGCATAACAGACTACCCTCTGCTCTTGATATACACTAAACCTCGTCATTGCATGAGCACTAGCATTTAGCCTACATCCGAAGCTGTGTTAGGCCCCCACAAGGCCCACCCAGTCCTGCTTTCCTTTAAAAACTCTCGAGCGATGCTTTCATAATAAAAACCCTCTTCTTTGTCTAGCCTTATGCTTAGTCCCAGGCATACTAAGCAATCTTATATCCCATATAATACCACCTTTATCCATTTCATCAGTTTCTTTGGGTCTTTCCGTCAGAGAGACATACTTCACATACCGAACCCTCAGTTACACTGCTTATCTCAGAACTCGGTATCTCATTAGTAACCCCACCACCAGGCGGCATGATACCGAATGGAGTTAGCCTATACGGCAAAGCTGCCAACGCTGGAGAAGTTATAGCAATGATAGAAAAAATCAATGAAATTTTATGTACGGTACGTCTAAATTCACACACGTATATATATATGTGTGTGTGCACTTAACGTGTTATTATATATACAGTATATATATATATATATATATATATATATATATATATATATATATATATATATATATATATTACATACATATAATATATACTGTATATATATTTATTTTGTAGTAAATACTCTTGACCTAGAGAAGTGCCAGGGTTCGATTACCTCAGGAAACAGGGGTGTGTATGTGTGCGTGCACGTCCTGTTGAATCCCAATGTGCCACTTGTGACGCAAGCTGTTATTTATATTCATGGTAGCTAGTAAACTGTGGTAGGTGATAGCTAAGGTGGAGGGAGATGGTGGTATTGATGAAGGCCTTCATCCCAAATTGCTTTACAAGAAACTGAGAGTTGGTGCCGGATTTGTAGGACACTGAAAAAGTTGATCTCGATGCTCGTGCTACGCTTGTTATCATTAATGTGGACGGGGGCAGTATAAACACCGACCTCTTTGATAGCAGTGAGAGAGAGAGAGAGAGAGAGAGAGAGAGAGAGAGAGAGAGAGAGAGAGAGAGAGAGAGAGAGAGAGAGAGAGTTAATTAGTTTAATTAGGTGTCTGCAAAATGTGTTTAAGGTGATGGGATCTTTTCTTCTATCTTATCACAGTGAAGAAAAGCGGAGTTATTCGTGTGAAAGAAAAGTTTCTATATGGTTCAATCACGAATATATATTATATATATGTAATATATGTGTGTACTGTATATAATTATATATATATATATATAATATATATATATATATATATATATATATATATATATATATATATATATATATATATATATATATATAAACACTCCATAATCTTAGTGCATTCTTACATTTTGCAAGTCATGCATGCGAATTTTTTTTTTGCAGACTATCATCTGTTAAGGGAGGAATTTATATTTGTATTCAGGTTGACTGCCAAATCTGGCTCACAAACATCACATGATATTCGAGCAATTACTGAAAGGAGAGATGTTCTTTAGTCCCATTAGAATACTTTAGTATCTCTGTTTGATAGACCGAAGGACTTTTCCCTTCTAACTTTTTTTACAAGAACTGAATTTAGTTTAATGTTCACGTACGCCCAAGGAAAGCGCCAAACTGCAGGCTTAATGAACTGTTCCAAGAAGTTGGAAAACAGAGGAGGACAGTGTTGCCACCTTCCTTCGAGTTCAAATAATAGCAGAATTGTCGAGTTTTTTTGTTTTGTTTTGATGTGAGTGTTCATCGTACCGGTGTTGTTTTGGGCTTGTTTCAAAAGCATACATGTGTTTTTTAATATCATTATCGTTCACAGACCAGAATGTCCATAATCTCTGAATAATAAGACACTTGATATTGTTTCCATTTGACATCGTCCAGCCCGGGGCCAGCCTTACCTCTTGCCCCGATATCAGAATGCAGAGTTCAAGGGAATCGGTCTGAGCTTCGGGTTATTCCCATCTCGTCCCTATCTTACATTACCGGAATTTTTTATGATAGGGTCCTTTCATTTATCTATATCTGATTATTACAGTCAGAATGAAAGCAAAGCTAATCCTAGGAAATATATATATATATATATATATATATATATATATATATATATATATATATATATATATATATATATATATATATATATATATATATATATATATATATATATATATATATATATATATATATATATATTATACACTGGTTTCAGTCCTGAAATTTTTAGAAACTATTATCTGCTAAGGAGGTACACAAGTTTTACATATACATATATATATATATATATATATATATATATATATATATATATATATATATATATATATATATATTTATATATGTATATATATATATATATATATATATATATATATATATATATATATATATATATATATATATAATATATATATACACACATATATAAACACAGAAAGAGACTGAAATATAGAAGAGTATTGATAAATGTAGAAAATAAATAAAAGCCTGTTTATTAATTGTTGGGACTGCACTAATATTGGAAACTGTTATACTTTTACCTTAAAAAATGACGCTAATGTAAGAGGCAAGACGGCAAGTCCCAGGCTTAGGGACGTTATACACCTCCCTGAAGATCGAACCTAAGTTTCATCATTCTGCATAGACTATTTATGAAGGGGCCAGTGGTAAGAGAGCTGGACGGCGGCATATAAAAAAAATATAGTTCATTACCCTCAGGCTACCGTTGTTACTCAAGAAAATGAATGTGAAAACGCATTACGTTTCGTTGTAGTTTATATATATATATATATATATATATATATATATATATATATATATATATATATATATATATATATATATATATATATATATATATATATATATATATATTATATATATATTATATATTTATATATATATATATATATATATATATATATATATATATATATATATATAAAAAGGTGTTTAAGGCATAGCATAGGCTATGTGCTTCCTTATTTTTCATCTTAATTAGGTAACAATAACAATTCTGACAATTCAGTTTAAGGTTGTATCCACGTCGAAATGAATTTATTTTGACTTGATACATTTGAATGTAGTAATAATTTGTTTTATCGTAACTGATTTCTTTTGTGTTATCTTGCGTTACTCCTGCCAGAAGACTGATGCCAGGTCTATGAGCGACGTGATGGCGTAAGTGATTTTCGGATTTGATCCATCTCTCTCCTTTTGATGAAGTGTCAGTTTTCTCATGGTTGACTCTCGTTTTCCTTTCTCATTCGGTACTCGTTTTCCTTCCTCATTCTTTACACGTTTTCCGTTCTCGTTCGTTGCTCGTTTTCCTTTCTTGTTCGTTACTCGTTTTCCTTTCTCATTTTCTTTATTAATTTTCATTCCTCATTCTTTATTCGTTTTCCTTTCTCATTCTTTATTCGTTTTCCTTTCTTATTCTTTATTCGTTTTCCTTTCTCAGTCTTTATTAATTTTCTTTCCTTATTCTTTATTCGTTTTCCTTTCTCATTCTTTACTCATTTTCCTTTCTTATTCTTTATTCGTTTTCCTTTCTCATTCTTTATTAATTCTCATTCCTCATTCTTTATTAGTTTTCCTTTCTCATTCTTTACTCATTTTCCTTTCTCATTCTTTATTCGTTTCTTTCTCATTCTTTACTCGTTTTCCTTTCTCATTCTTTATTCGTTTCTTTCTCATTCTTGACTCGTTTTCCAGAATCATTTAGTATTTCTCTATTAGGCTGTTTTCCCTCAGCTCTTTTTACTGAGATTTATCTGCTTCGGTGTTTATACCATCGATAAATATACCGGGAGTAAATCCTCTCTGAGTTTGTTTGCACTGCAGAAATGTTGGACCGAAGACGTTACATCTTTCCTCTTTACCTCACACGCTATGTTGAGTAGGAGACTGAGATCAATAATTTAATTCCATGCAACGATTTCATGCATGAAATAGCCAAGGGAAACGCTTTTTTCTTTCTTTCGCCTCGTCCCCGTTTGCAGTAGCCTTAATGGAAGGAAGAGTGGTAACATTTATCTGTTTCCCTTTCGTTCCGCAATACGTAAACGGACGAATGGCTCCATTAATCCTCCATTTTTCGTCTTACAAAATGTGCGATTGGAAAGTTAAATATTCTTTCTCTTTATCTCTTGTCGTACGTTGTTGCAAGCCCCTTATTCAGAGAGCTTTTCTAGTATTAGTGTTGCTTTGGTGGGTCGGGTTTGGAATGTGACAAAAAATAATGACTGATTGGCTTCGTACTTGAAGGGTTGGCGTCGCAAATGCCTGGGTGCAACAATCTTTGTGCATTGTTTTAATTTTTATGAATATTTTGAATTGTTGAGGGGATCTGAGAAATGTTCCCAGAAATATAATCTCTGTGACCTGATTAAATTTCGAGCACCAAAATTGCTGGATAAAGAGAGTTTTTAATATATTTCCGCGTAGTGAACGTAATTTTGATGTGGTAAAGAATTTGATATATTCCCGAGGCAAAATGTCAAATCTTTTCGTATTAAACCTTACTGGGATAAGGAAGGAGGCAAATGTACAACAGAGCGACAGCCGAAAGCTTTTTCAAAACTGGCTGGGACTCCTCTTCCATTTTCAGGGCTTTCGTGCATTTCGTTTCCAGCTCCCATTTGATGGTTAGTCACGACAGCTTGCTTTATAGGGTAAGACTGGGTTAACCGAATCATTTCCATACATTGTGGCATAGCGGAACTTTATACTACCCTTTATGTTGTTTATATTGCGTTGATAATCGTCCCCACACCTGCCTATCAAATATAAATAGTGCCCATGCAGAGAATTTCAGCAAGACTTAAGGCAAAGACGCAGAACGCTTATAGCAGTAGTCGAGTCCCTTAAACTTGGGAGCATCACCACTTCACAATGTACAGCACAGAAATGAAACGCCTCATAGGAGCTCGAGACCGGTCGATATTGACCTGTAATGACTGCAGTCATCACTGACACAATGTTTTAGAAACAGTGTTTCCCTTCTTGTCTTGGTGTAAGATTACATTATGGTAATGTCTAATGTCTCCTTTGCATAGCACCTTGCCCACACCAAGTTAACTTCCAGTTGACATTTTAGTGCTGTCCGTGCACCTCATGCGGGTGCACTGTAGGCATTACTCAAGGTTCTTTGTAGCGTGCCTTCGGCCCCTAGCTGCAACTCCTTCGTTCCTTTTATTGTACCTCCTTTCTTATTATCTTTCTTCCATCTTACTTTCCACCCTCTCCTAACAGTTGATTCATAGTGCAACTGCGGGGTTTTCCTGCCGTTACACCTCCCAAACCTTCTACTGTCAATTTCCGTGTCAGCGCTGAATGACCTCATCGGTCCTAGTGCTTGGCCTTTGGCCTAAATTCTATATTCAGTTCAATCACATTGTAGGTTGTTAGCAGAGAGTTGAAGATCGCACATCAGGTAGGCGCTGACTTTTCCCTTCAGGATATGTCATTGTGTCTCTTCCGTTCGAAATCACCAGTTGTCGTAAGTGGGCGGTGTTACTCATCGTCGTTATTCGCTATTGGTTTTTGAGGGTGTGGCTTAGACTTTGATCATAACCATATTGCAACTTCTGTAACACCATCCGAGTAGGCCTATGCGAAAATTAACCGAAACTCGATGAAATTCAGAGTATCACGCTTATTAGAAACTTTTAACCCTTGCCCTTCTTAGTACATCAAACAAGGTACTTCACGTAAAGTTATTAGTAGTTATTGGCATAGACCTAGATCATGTTTATAATTAAAGTACAGTCCATTCTGAAGCGTCATTGCAGTATTGTTTAATGTACGCAGTGGCAGTATTGCTTAACCATCTACGTCTTGGCAGTACCTCCCAAGAATTAATTAATCATCAGTGCCGTAAGTTACTTGTCTTTCTCTTACCCGTTAGTCAAAGGGTTCTTTTATATTTTCTTTTTCCTTTTTGATTAAATGCAGTAATTGATCATCGCTTTGAAACGTTGACATCCATCAACTCTATCGTTATTCTGTCGGACCGACGTCCAGTTATTACGCGGCCGTGATGTATGATCCTTTTTGTGGGTGTTATGTCATCCACGTTGGTGATTGGAGCGTTTTGTTGTTTTTTTCTGGCGTGTGCCCATCTCTCTCTCTCTCTCTCTCTCTCTCTCTCTCTCTCTCTCTCTGAAAAAGCGATAAGACTTTATCATCTCTCCTAAACATATGATAGAAGGCACTTCTGTTTCTCTTTCAAAATAGTGATTGAAGATAATCATATTTCTCTCTCCCTTATCTCCACTGAGCTTCGCGTATCCCGTCTTCCGTATTCGGTTAATACAGCATAGCTTCTTGCAACATCTGGCAACTTGACATTTGGGCATATGCCAAAGCGTCTCTTGATTTTATTATCATTTTTCATATGATCAGTCAATCTTGCGTCACCAGTTGGTGGTAGCATTCTTAAACTCGTATTATTTTGTTAATCTATGATTGATTTCTTTTTGTTCTTCGTGAGAATTGTGTGTAAAATAATATATATATATATATATATATATATATATATATATATATATATATATATATATATATATATATATATATATATATATATATATATATATATATATATACTGTGTATATATATATTGACATGATTTTTACTGGGGGGTCTAGTTTACTAATGAGGTACGTTAGGGATATACACAACTTACCATGGGCAACACCACAATCTGGACTCCGGCCTTAAAGTCAGATGAAAAAGTACATCAAAATAGAGCTGAAAGCCTAACTTCGAAAGGGGAGTGATTAGGTAAAATCTGGGTTTTAACTTAATTATATTTACTAAAGAAACACATGTCAGAAGAATGGTAGCGTAATTCGGGACAGACAAAAAGGGCCCGCAATACAAGATGAAGAGCAAATGACGGAATTAGTTGACGAAACGCAATGGAAGCCTGCTTCAAGGGCATTGCAAATGATGTAGTGGGATCACTAATCACACAAGGTGATATGCAGGTCCACAGCCGACGTCTAATCTGTAATCGAAACACTTATGGTTACTCAACCAAAGATAGCACTTTGATTAAGGAATCGGGGAATTACAGAGAAGGTGCCTAGACTGAACTTGATTCTGATAGCTCGACTGTTAATGATTGTAAGGTTTAGTGCTTGTTTTGTGTATGGAACGATTGTTTCCTTGTTGTGGGTGACTCCTCTCCCGGTAGTGCTTATTTTTTGTGTTTATAGTTTGTCTGTTGCTTTCGTCGGTAGAATGTTAGTCAAGTTTGGGCAGCCATCGAGTCAGGGTCTAGACAGCATAGCAGCATGGACTTGTTTAGTAGCTGGTAGTTGTTACCTGTTGTCTTCTACAGTTTTTGAGGATGAGAACTTCAGCCAAGTTATCGAGGATGAGTTGGTGGCTCAACCTTAGTCGCCAGTGGAGAGGGGGCATTCCTCTGAGACAGCAGTGTGGGTGTTGCATCGACTCTGTCATAATCAATCTGTGTTTTGTGGAGATATTCCTGTTTGCTGCCCACAAGGTGGTTTCGATGATTTCACGGCAGTAGTTGGATGGTCGTCCTTGGTAACCTTTGATGCTGGTCATGACATCCCTAGGTGGATGTTCTGTTTTTGTACTCTATGAAGATTGTGATTATTATTATATTAGCATTATTCATGGTACTTTAGATTATGATTATTACTGATTTGATATTTGCTGCTTTATTGATTTTCCAGATATTTGTATATTGCTATGGTTAATTGGTTATGCTGTGGATTATGTCTATTATTATTTATGCTGCCTGTATTGTTTATTATTGTTTGATGAAACTGAAATGTTGTTCACTTTTATATTGTATTTGTTACTTTTTGCTTTGATGGTAATGTTCATGTCAAGTAACTTTAATTTTGCTACATCTAGGGTTTTTTTGACTGACTTGTGGATAATGTAGCCTATGATGTTTGATATTACTTAATTACTTTTGACCAAACTTGACTCACTTGTAAATATGTACATTTCTAAATGTTAATAAACTGTTATCAAGGTTGTTTTGCTAGTGCTGTTGTTCCCCTTTCCCCGTTGTTGTCTCGGCTTCTGGCAGTCTTTCTAGTCCATTTCTCTGTAATTGATGATGGAACCTGATGAGCCAAGGTTTGGTTCATAATAGCGGTTTACATTACACTCCACTTCAGTGCTTGGCAAATTGAACAGCACAACAAATAAAAGTAATATGGGTATCTTGCGCTATAAAATGAAAAGCGGAAAATTAGTTGGAGATGAAAAGGGATGTGACTGACGAAATCAACCTTAAATTTGGCACTTTATCTTAAGTAGGAGATGATGTTCCTCGTCCTTCGGGGAAGCCAGCGATAGGGAGGGCAAGTGAATAATTTCACAAAAAATGGTTATTATGCCCGGACTGCCACTTGTCTGGACTGGGCAGTTGAATGGAGCAAGGGGCAGGACCTGGGTCCTGGACAAGCTGCTGACAGTGTTTGACAAGAGTCTGAGATCGAATGGGTTCTTCCGAGATCCTTTATAGCCTCGCTCGGATTACGCCTTTCATTCCTCATAGCTGGTGCTAGGGTCGGTCTCTTGGCAGCATGGCTGAAATTCAAAATGGCGGTGAACATGTGTTCCATTTGGGCGAGAATCTACTCCAACTATATTGGGACCTAAAATTTAATGGAGTCTCAGCTGTCACTTGAACAAGAGAAGAGATTAAAGGTTTCCCCCTAAAAGGCAGTGATGAGAGAAGGCTTATAGAGGCGAATTTTGCCTACAGTGGGTCCTACTAAAAAGAATGAATTAATTTTGAATTAAATATTATTTACTTTATTTCTTTTACCAGGTGAGATGGTGTGAGAGTGAAACTCTTGACAATCTATGTAT